>NC_056743.1:14844204-15094204 GCF_019279795.1 Protopterus annectens
TGTTTCGCTATGTTAACTGGGTTTAACATACCGAGACAGCTTTAAAATAAGCAACGGAGATCTCCATTGCTTTTTTTAAACCTGTGTCGCTATGTTAAACTCTTTTAACATAGCGAGACAATTTTAAAGACTTATACTAATGGAAAAAGTCTGGGCGACCGGACCTTTTTCCATTAGTATAAGTCGATTTACAACGTGCACACTGGCCAATCAGCGTGCACGTTTTGGAATATTAATGGGGGGTCATGGTACAATATTAATTATAAAATAACTGAGCATTTGTAAAGTGGTTACTTGTGTGAAGGAGGATACTAGTGTGGTAAGCATTTGGTAAGTGGTTACTTGTTTGAAGGAGGGTGCTAGTGGGGTAAGCATTTGGTAATTGGTTACTCATGTGAAGGAGGATGCTAGTGTGGTAAGCATTTGGTAAGTGGTTACTTGTTTGAAGGAGGGTGCTAGTGTGGTAAGTGGTTACTTGTTTAAAGGAGGATGCTAGTGAGGTAAGCATTTTAAGTGGTTACCTTCTTCTTTTTCTTCAGTTATCTTGGTAGTAATCCATAACACTTGCGTACAGCAGCCCTAGTGTGGCACACACTACTCACAAAACAAAGAAACTGGGATGAACACTGCAAACAATAAAACATGTATGTATATAACTCTAATTAGTACCAAATATGGGTCTATATCATGTTGTCAAACTTTTAAAAGTTCGAATGTCATACCATATGATCGAACTTTTAAAAGTTTGAATGTTTCAGTGGAGATCTCCATACAGTGCAGGATGATTTCCTTTTACTGCACTGTAGTGCGATCTCGGAGTTGGTATATTTAAGGAGCGAGGGATGTGGGGGATGTAGGGGGGCTTGCCCTCCTGCTTAAACTGTTCAGGTAGTTTTTTTTTTGTTTATTTTTTTATTACATTTTCGAACTTTTAAAAGTTCGATTATATGGTGTCGACCATATGCCGTTCGAACGTTTAAAAGATTGATTATGTAATATAGATGCTCAAATATCTACAATAAACTATTATACATAAAAGATAAGAATGGAAAATTAAGTGAAATTTGTTACAGACTGCTCTAGCTTGTTAAAGCAATGTATAAATTAAATGAATAACTTCAGTGTGTCTCTTAAAGTGTTTATTTTACTAATACCACACGGAGGTGGCAGATGATGTTAGTGTTAGCATCTGCTCATAGGTTCATAGGAGGTTACTAGGCTAATAGCAGCAGGTCCTTTTCAAGCCTAGCTGTGTAAAAAAACAGTGTACCCTAATTGACCATAGTAAGATGGTTGGAAGAGAACACCACAGAAACTGATAATCCACAAAATGAAGAAACCAAGGTACAGATCCACACAAGAAATTTATTATGAGCGTTTTCGTGTCTCTAATGGAAACTTCATCAGAATGAAGCTACTTTTACCCAACATCCCTTTTGTACATGATAAAACAATTACACCTTACATCAATTAGTAAAACACAATTGATAAATTAGTAAAACAGTTTCTTAAAGCAACCATCACAGAAACTTTGTTAAAATGTCAAAATAAAAAACTTAAAACATGTTGTTCAGGTATATTAAAAGTTACAATGTAATAATGTGTGTTGCTAATGCATTTTTACTGTCTTTGTTATTTATATCATAATAATGTTGACATATTGTGCTCCTTAATACAATGTAGAAACTCGGACATTGGGAGCATAAGGCTAATTATACCATGACCCCCCCAAAACATGCACGCTGATTGGCCAGCGTGCCCATTGTAAATTGAGATATACTAATGGAAAAAGGTCCGGTTGCCCGGACTTTTTTCCATTAGTATAACTCGGTTTTTTAAAACACTGTCTCGCTATGTTAAAAGGGTTTAACATAGAGACAGTTTAAAATAAGCAACGGAGATCTCCGCTGCTTATTTTAAAGCTGTCTCGCCATGTTAAACCCATTTAACATAGCGAGACAGTTTTAAAAGCAGGAGAAAGCAAGATCTCCGTTGCTTTTTATGTCTCACTATGTTAAATGAGTTTAACATAGCGACAGTTTTAAAATAAGCAACGGAGATGTCCGCTGTTTATTTTAACTGTCTCGCCATGTTAAACTCATTTAACATAGCGAGACACTCAAAAAGCAACGGAGATCTTGCTTTCCATTGCTTTTGCTCACAGCTCTGATGTACCGCGCGCGCAGTACATCAGAACTGCCGCGGATGCCAGACATCTGCGGAAGGGCAGTAAACAGGCATTATACTATGCCATTATTTAAGAAAAGTAACAGTTTCTTTTCTTAAATAATGTCATGATAATAGCAATAACCACTTCTGGTGGTAATGCTAAATTTACCCACGGTTGGCTTTGTTTGGTCCTCGGGCGCCCTCGGGACCAAACCACGCCAACCGTGGGTAAATTTAGCATTACCCACACCCAGGCGTGGGTTATTGCTATAATAAACCACACCTTTGCTGTTACAGGACATTGTCCCTCTTATAGTATGTTTAGCATAGTTACAGGTCATACTGTCTTTTGCTTCCAGAATATATTGGCACTGAAGACAATAACCACATTTAACCATCCCTATGTCTCTACCTGGATGGTGTTTCTGTCTTTCCAGCATGCTTTTATACTGCAGTCTCTCTTATAAACCATATTCGGGCCTGGTCCTACTAGTTGTAACTGTTCTTGGTCAGTGCTAAAAATATTCCAGTTGTGCTGGATAATATTTTTAATGTTGCAGAATTACTGATTAAATTTAACTATAGCTGACCTTTTGAAAGTACTACCACTTTCTTGTCTAATTCATTCCGAATTACTCCCCCTGTACCAAGTAGGGGTCGAAAATACCCATTTAATCTTTTGTTTATTACCTCCTAAAGTATATTGTCAATGTAACTCAGAGGGTACCGTCACCTTTCTAACATGTCTTTTAATACATTCATCTGTATGACGAACTCATCATAATCGGAAATCATCCTAGCTAGTCTTACCCCCTGACCTTTTACTAGTGCTTTCTTTTGATGAAGGGGGTGACAGCTGGTAAAATGTAGAAGGCTGTTTGAATAAGTGGTTTTATGGTATATAGTGGAAGTAAAATAGAAGTTATGTTCTTACCATAACGTTCCATGTTAGTTGTCTTCTTCTCGCCTTCTTCTTGCTGGATGGGTTCGGAGCCGACCTCGGCTCCGACTCGGCCACTCTAAAAGCTCGAGAGTTGGTTCCACCGGCTTGAGGCTCCCCTTATATCCCACAATGCTAGGCGTGAGTTACCTCAGATCTCGTTTGTAAGCTAGGCCCAGCTTATAATAGTAACAGAATAACTATAAACAAAGTCCACCTCTATAAACCAGGGAGAAGAGAAGGGTGACCTACATCCTGATCCAGGAAAATATGCACAGCAGCATATACCTAAAGTAAAGAGGTGGTAGAAAGAGAGGTCACAATCAAAACTCCTCTAGGTCTGTCCAGGCCAGGGGAAGGAGGGTGGATGAAGAAGAAGGCGAGAAGAAGACAACTAACATGGAACGTTATGGTAAGAACATAACTTCTATATGTTGTTGTCTATCTCGCCTTCATTCTTGCTGGATGGGACCAAGGCCCCTAGCACCTTGTCCCGGTGGCCTAACGGAACAGACTCTTGAGAACAGTGGAACCAAAGTTAGCTCTATGCCTAGAAGCTAAATCCAACTTATAATGAGAAATGAAAGTGTGAGGAGTAGCCCAAGTAGCCGCTGCACAAATGGTGTCAATAGGCAGTCTGTCTTGGAAGGCTATAGAAGTAGCCAAAGTTCTGGTAGAATGGGCTTTAGGTTTGTTAGGCAGCTTTTGGTGTCTAATTTCATAAACAAGGGAAATCAGAGATGTTAGCCATCTAGATAATGATACCTTTGAAACTGAAAGTCCCTTTCTGCCTTCTGCATAAGAGACAAACAGCTGGTCAGATTTTCTGAACTGTTTGGTTCTATCCAAATAGTACCTTAACTGACGATGAACATCTAGCCAATGCAATTTTGTTCAGACCTGTTAGAATATTCTGGAAAAACACAGGAGGTCAATGCTTTGATTTAGGTTAGACGCCGAGGCTATCTTATGTAAAAAGGACGGGTTGGTTCAGAAGATACCCTGTCCTTATGGAACAACAGATAAGGAGGTCTACAGCTGAGTGCATGAAGTTCTGAAACTCTTCTAGTTGAAGTATTAGCTACCAGAAAGAGTGTCTTCCATGATAGCAATTTTAAAGAACAGGAGGCTGCAGGTTCGAAAGGGGAAAGAATCAAAGAACTAAGAACTAAATTTAGGTCCCAAGGAGGAGGAGGATTTCTTATAGGAGGTCTGAGTAGAAAAACTCCCTTCAAAAAGGCTTTGCAAAGCTTGTGGGACATTATGGCAGACTCTGAAATGCCCACATGAAAGTTAGAAATAGCTGCCAATTGAACTTTAAGAGTAGAAGGAGATGAACCTGCATGGAAGAGTTCAGCTAGAAAATCAAGGACCATTTGGATGGAAGCAGTGAAAGGATCTATGTCCCTTCCTTGAGCCCAATAGGCAAAACGTTTCCATTTACTCAAATAAATCTTTCGAGTGGAAGATTTATGGGAAGCTATCAAAATATCTCGGACAGAGTGAGATATTTGAGGAAGCCTGGCTAAGGTTGGAATTGGAGGAACCAAGCAGTGAGGTTCAGAGAGGGAAGGGAGCGATGAAACTGACCCGACTGATGGATCAAAAGATCTGGAACTAGGTCCAGATGCCAAGGTCGCTCCAACAGAAAATGATGTAGAAAGGGGAACCAAACCTGTCGATGCCAGTAAGGAGCAATGAGGATCAACGAGGCCTTCTGAGTGATAGCTTTCTGTATCACTTGAGAGATTAGTGGGAAGGGAGGAAATGTATACAGAAGTCCCCGGGGCCAAACTTGGACTAGAGCGTCTCTGCTGGGCTGGCCTGGTAAAGGGAATAGGGTGAAATAATCTCTGCACTTGCTGTTTTGGGGAGTAGCAAAAAGGTCGCAGCAAGGCTGACCCCACTTGAGAAAAATTTCTCTCACAACAGAGTCTTTCAGAGACCACTCGTGAGGCATGAGGATAGCTCTGCTCAACTTGTCCGCGATTTGATTGGACTTCCCGGGATGTGCGTTGCTATCAGAAACCGCTGAGAAGAAATCGCCCATTGCCACAGTCTGAGTGCTTCTCGACACAGGGGTAGGACCTGGTTCCGCCTTGTTTGTTGATATACCACACTACAGACATATTGTCCATCTGGATTGCTATCGTTCCCAAGGGAAGAGAGTCTTGAAGGGCTTGCAATGCTAAAAGCACTGCTCTCATCTCTAGAACATTTATGTGCAAGTGGCATTCGTCTGGTTGCCATGTGCCCTGGACAGTTCTGCCCTGATAATGCCCCCCCCCCCCCCCCTCAGGGAGGCGTCCGTTGTCAGAGTAGCAACCGGAGGGGAAGGGACAAAGGGTCTTCCCAATAAGAGCTGAGGGGAAGACATCCACCACAGAAGATGATTTCTGCATGTTTGCGTAATCATAATGGTGTGGGACATCGGAAGTTGCTGGTATGACCATTGCGTGAAGAGCATCCACTGAAGGATTCTCATGTGGAATCTGGCTAATGGAAGCAGAGGTATGGCAGCTGCCATAATCCCCAACACTTTCAGAACTAACCTGGCTTTGATTCTGTTGCTGCTGAAGAGGAGCGAGACCAGTTTGTGTATGTCTGTTATTCTCTGATCTGTTAGTCTCGCAGACATGTTGACTGTGTCTAGATTTGCTCCTATGAAGGTAATAGTACGACAAGGCGACAAAACAGACTTTTCGCAATTTATTGAAATGCCTAATTTTTGACAAATGCAAAAGGTGTAGTCCCTGGCCATTAGAAGAAGATGCTTGGTGGGAGCTGTGAGGAGCCAGTCGTCCAAATATGGAAACACCTGGAATCCTTGACGTCTCAGGTGAGAAGCTACCACTGCCATGCATTTGGTAAACACCGGGGGCAGTGGTGAGACCAAAGGGCAGGGCCCTGAATTGAAAATGACTGGTTCCCAGCCTGAAGCGGAGGAATCTTCTGAGCGCCTGTTCATTTTATGTGATAGTACGCATCCTGAAGGTCTATAGAGCACATCCAGTTTCCTTTTCCCAACAGGGGAAGGATGGACTGCAGCGTGACCATCCGAAATCTTGTTTTCTTGACTGACTTGTTCAAGATACTGAGATCCAAAATTGGTCTCCAGTCCCCTGTTTTCTTTGGAACTAAAAAGAACCTGGAGTAGATTCCGGATCCTTGCTGGTCTGCTGGAACTGGCTGAATTGCTCTTTTTGCAAGCAGCTTTGAAATTTCCAAAGCTGCAAGATCCCTTTGAGCGGGTGGAACATCTGGAAGGGATTTTTTTGATTGGTTTGGAATGCGAACAAAGGGAATGGAATAGCCTTCGGAAATGATGGACTGTACCCATTTGTCTTGAGTCAGGGATAGCCAGGCTTCTGGGTACAGTGAAAATCTTCCCCCGACTGCCTCCAAAGGTGGGCAGTCGGGCAACACCTCAGGGATGCTGAAAGGGCTTATCAGAGAAGGCTTCTCGATTGCCCTGGTTCTGCGGACCCCCCCTGCCTCTAGGGCGATGTCTACCATTGTTGTTCCCCCCTCTGCCTCTGGCGGGAACCGACTCTGTCGCCAGGCGAAGTCCCTTGAGATTGTTTGCGGAACCACATTTTCCCACTTTTCTGGCCTTTGGGGTAAGGCCTAGAAGGAGTAGAAAAACGGACTCTGATGGCAGAAAGAGTCTTGCCATCTGTCTCGCACCTAGTCAAGGTTTCTTTCACTTGAGGACCAAAAAGAGATGATCCATCAAACGGGGAATTAGTGAATGACGCTTTTAAAGGGGTCCAAAGTTGCATAGCCGCATCCAGGCATGCCTGCGTAAGGCCACACCTGTCCCTGCGGCCCTGCTCGCTCCATCAGCCGCATAAGAAAGGAGGCGCATGGAGGAGTTAGCTATGGAGTTCAGGGTAGCCAGCTGAGTGTTCATCTTGTCTTGAAAACCCGCAGCCGTAGGATCCTTCAACATGTCACTCGCTTCTTTGATCAAGTCTCTTTGAAGATGAGTAAAATGGCATAGGTAGTTCAGCGAACACATAGCAAAGGTCGCTGACGAGAACATCCGCTTCCCATACCTGTCCATAGACCTAGATTCTTTGTTAGGGGGATGAACAGGCACTGAAGGATCAGCTAGTTCCTTCTTGGTGGCAGCAGCTACCACCATAGCATCCACAGAAACACCTTTTGTGAGAAATTGCTTGTCAGTTGGTGCTGTTATAAATTTGGAAGGTCTCCTGGGGGTAGGGTCCACTGAATCAGGAGCCGTCCAGGCCTTCTTTGCAACCACCTGCATGAGGGGATCAAAGGGGGGGGACACCCAGGAGGTGGAAGGGCGAGAGCCAAACGCCTCAAGATACACAGATTCATCCTCCGAAGGGTTAAGGGCTGGCCAATTTCCCTCTGTTTCAGGATCTCTAGAATGTCTGCAAAGAGACATCTTCAGAAGGGGAACGGGGAACCCTCGAATCCTCTAAATCTGTGTCAGAGGTGACAGACTCAGGTGAGTCTATGTGCTTCCTCTTACACTTCGCTTCCTAGGGGCTCCCTGCCAATTCAGGGGAGGCCTCGGAAGAGGATGAGATCCCCACAGGGGATTCTTGAGGAGCTGGCTCTCTGCGGTCTGGGATGAGGGAGTGAGTCGACATAACCAAAGGCACCAGAGGAGGGGCGGACGGAGCCGACTGTGGAGTCGAACAAGGTTCCTACACACTCCGCATGACCTCGAACGCACCCCTGTCCGGCAGAGCCAGAGGTCCCCGCTCCAAGAAGCTGAGAACCTCCCTCGGCACCGACAGAGATGGCTCCGAGGCCGATGTCGGAGCCGAACTCACCAGCGCCGAAGCACCGAGAGGGAGAGGGGGGTCGGACAAGGGTCCGATGCCACTCACCCCCTCGGAGTCGACGATGGAAGCCCGGCGCCGAGATTCTTCAAAAGAAGAAATCAGAGCCGACGACGGAGCCGAAGACAATTGTATCGGCTCCGACGCTACCACAGTCTCGGTCCCGAGATGCCCCGGCTCCGAGCTCAAAGGAGTCGGAGGAGGAATATTTATTGGAACAAGTTGAGGCATCGACTGATGAGTCGGACTCTGGAGCATTTGGGCCAGTGCCTCGGACTTCAAAAGTCTACTCACTACCCTCTGGAGGTCGTGATCTGAGAGCCTCGATGACCTGGAGGAGTGAGATCTGTGGCTCCGTTCAGACAGCAGGGGAGACGCTGGAGCCGAATGAACGGAGCCAAGGGACGGTGACCTCGATCTCTTTCTAGATGTCGGCTCCAATGGTCTGATCGGAGCCGACCCAGGAATCTGTAATGCCTCGGCTCCGGCCGGAGCCGAGGAAACCACAGATACTGCAGTCAAAGACTCATCGGCTCCAGCCGGAGCCGATGAAGCAGTAGGCTTCGAAGCCTTAGGCCTCGACTCTGAAGCTGGAGCCGAGGTCTTGGAAGCCTTAGAAGGTTTCCCCGATGACACAGAAGGGGAACCTTCAGGCTTAATCAAACCCCTCAAAATGAGTTTATTTTTTCTCTCCTGCAGGACTCTAGGGCTGAAGCCATGGCATACAGCACAAGAGTCCTGCAGGTGTAAAGGTAGAAGGGATAATATCCACTACACTAAGGGGAAAGAAAAATTCACTAAGCTAGCTTAAGTCTAAAGAATTTAAACTAGTCTAACTTTCACTAACCTGGAGCCGGTAGAAAACACACCTCGATCGCTGTAGCGGCAAACGAGATCTGGGATAACTCACGCCTAGCATTGTGGGATATAAGGGGAGCCTCGAGCCAGTGGAACCAACTCTCGAGCTTTTAGAGTGGCCGAGTCGGAGCCGAGGTCGGCTCCGAACCCATCCAGCAAGAATGAAGGCGAGATAGACAACTTAACATCTGTTGTTTTTCTAAGTCTTTAGTAATAGTAATGTCTAAATAGTGGATGTTGGTTTCTGTGATAGAGTGGGTGAATTCTGGAAAGTCAGTACTATTATTCAGAAATTCAGGGAAGTTGTTAAGGTCCCTCTTGTCCTTCTTCTAAAAAGTTATGTCATCAAGGAACTGCCCATAAAATGTCCCGTCTTTTGCATAAGGACTAGTGAATATATACTCTCTCTCCCAGAATGCCAGAACAATAATGGCAAAAATGGGGGCACATGTTGCCCCCATTGCCACACCCTTCACTTGCTTAAAAACTGTTGTTCAATTGTTATGATGTTGGTGTCCAGCACAAGCTATTTGTTTGTTACTCTGACTTACCTGTTACTTTCTCACCTGGCTGCCTTTTGCTTAGCAGGCCATGGATAACACTCACATTAAAGTGGTACAAGATGATACCACATTAGTGAAGATGATAAGTTGCTGTTAACTAAAATAGTAATATTTATTTATTTTTTTATTCATTTATCCTTTATTGACTAGGTTTGTTCCACTAGGCTAGTAGCCTCTTTTCTGGGGTGACCTGAGGTGATATTTATACTACTAGGGGAAATTTGGCCAGGGCTTTCAGGGAACATCCCCTACTCGTTTTCATTATGTGCTATGGGATCTTTTACATCCACCTGAGCTACCACCAAATCAAGCAGATGGGGCATCAGTTTAATGCCCTATCCAAAGTGTGGCACACTCAAGAGTGCAGCACCCCCTTATGCTGCACTGCAGTGACAGCAATCAGTCTACCTGGTGTGAGAACAGAACCCACAATTTCTGCACCAAAGGTGGATGTGCCACTGACATTGGTGGTTAATCTGGGTTAACTGAAATCTTAGACCATGAGTATTTAGCTAGGTGTTTAAAACGTTTTACGTAATAAAACAAATAATACATTGAGGAATCCAGGAATGGAACACCATGAAAGAAACATAACATATTGGACAGGAAAGTGGGGAGTAATGGGTGATTTGCTTGGGATATGGGACAACTTTTTAGCTTGGACAGTTTTGAGGTAGCAGAAGCTGTGATGAACTCTAGAGCAGAATGGAGAGCTTCAGGGGAGAATACAGAAGCTATGATGGAAGTAGACTGGCTAGTTGGGTAAGAAAGGGCAGTGTGGTACCGGACAGCAAGGAGCAGTGTGGGACTGGACAGCAGGGGGCCAGTAGACAGTAGGACATAGGAAAAGGAAGGGGAGAAAGGCAGAGATAGGAGGACATGGGCAGAATTTGGTAAAGCACAAATTTGGAAGTTAATTTTAGCCTTTTATATTTACTCTGTATTTGATTTTAAAACTCTTTAGCATTAAACTTCAAAGACCTCTCAGTGGTTATAATAAAAATATCTGTGCAACTTAAAAACCTGAATTTAAAACACATTCACACTTGTCAACAAGTTGTCATTGTGGGTAGACTGGTTAGTTCTCTTTGTTTTCCTCTGTTGAACAAATTGAATACAACTGGTTTCTTTGTCAGGAAATTGTTTACTGCCACCGAACTTGTAATACTACTAAACTTAGTAGAGATTACACCGATAATAAACAGTAAGTGGATTTCCTTACAAGTGAAGTTTAGAAACCCACATTTTGATCCTGATGAATATCTTTCCTTTTTTCAAACATCTTTATTAAACTGTCACCCAAGACATACGCAGACATACATTAGCAGAAAAAGAAAGACCATACTAACATTTTTTCCATGTGCTTACATTATACATCACATATCTTTATTTGTAATGATCATCAATCCAGCATTCCCAATCTCACTCCTCCTCCTGAACATTATTCTGCATGTGTGGTTCCCACAATATCCATTTATTTCTATGTAATTTGCTCCTTCCCTTTTCTAAACACCCCTCTTTCAGTTCTTTTATCTCTTTTTTTTAATATTCAATACTTCAAATGAAGTTAGTTTAGACTTTGATTTCCATTTTCTAGTAATTGCTCTTTTGGCATTCATCATTTACTTCATAAACTTTTTGAAAAATCTCTAATGCCTCTACAGCAGCGGACCCCAACCACCGGCCCATGGACCGATACTGGACCATGGACCATTTGGTACTGAGCCCTCAGATATGGAGGGAAAAGAAAAAGTGGATGTGTGTATGAGTGTGTTTATGTGTCTGTGTGTGTGTGTGTGTGTGTGTGTGTGTGTGTGTGTGTGTGTGTGTGTGTGTGTGTGTGTGTGTGAGTGAATGCATGTATAAAAGTAGAAGAGTTTGAGTGGGTTTGTGTATATGTTTTAGTTTGCATGTGTGAGTGAATGCGTGCATGAAAGCAAAAGACGCTGTGTGTGTGTGAGAGATCAGGAGAATGAGAGAGATGTGTGAGTGAATGAAGGTATGATTGAGGAAGTGACTGTGTGTGTGTGTGTGTGTGTGTGTGTGTGTGTGTGTGTGTGTGTGTGTGTGTGTGTGTGTGTGTGTGAGAGAGTGAGAGCGATATGTGAGTGAATACAGGTATGAATGAGGAAGGGTGTGCGTGTGTGTGTGTGTGTGTGTGTGTGTGTGTGTGTGTGTGTGTGTGTGTGTGTGTGATTGGGAGAGAGTGAGAGCGATGTGTGAGTGAATACAGGTATGAATGAGGAAGTGACTGTCTGTGCATGCGTGTGTGTGTGTGTGTGTGTGTGAGATTAGGAGAGAGTGAGAGCGATGTGTGAGTGAATACAGGTATGAATGAGGAAGTGACTGTGTGTGTGTGTGTGTGTGTGTGTGTGTGTGTGTGTGTGTGTGTGTGTGTGTGTGTGTGTGTGTGTGATGTGTGATCAGGAGAGAGTGAGAGCGATGTATGAGTGAATGTGTGCATGAATGCAAAAGAGACTGTGTGTGAAAGAGCTGGAGAGAGAGTGAGAACGATCTTGTGTGAGTGAATGCATGCATGAATGCAAAAGAGACTCTGTGTGTGTGTGTGTGTGTGTGTGTGTGTGTGTGTGTGTGTGTGTGTGTGTGTGAGAGAGAGAGAGAGACAGAAGACCGAGAGTGATCCCTGGCTGCAGCACTGCAGCAGCAATGAGACTTGCATACCTCTCGACCATACCACTCAACCTCTCACACAACAAAACAGGACACATACCTCTAAACCTGTTAGATCACAAAATCTGGACAAAGCCAAAAATAACGGGGGGACACAGGCCCAAAAATAGGGACACTTTTAAGCACTGCTCTTACAAACTTAGAAAGTACATAGAAATACAGGTTTTGCATTAGCATGACTTTTCTGAAGGGAATGAAGTATGAAACTCTACTGTCTGTCATTATTTTCTGACTTCAAACCTCAATGATCTGCCAGTGATCTGAAAGAAAACAACACTTTTATGAGAAAAAGACCAAAAATATGAGGCAAAAATCTGAACATTCTGAGAAAATCTGTACAGTTGAGAGGTATGCTGGACACAGCCAAATAATAGGGACAGATTTTCAATATTGCTCATATAAACTTCAAGTTAATAAGGTTGCCATTAGGTCTACTTACATCTCAACCATAGTAGATCAACGTTATGCTGTTAAGCAGAATGTACACTTTTTTTGGTAATTCTTGCCAATTGTCTTTTTATTGTACTTTGGAGCTTTTCTCCCTTATTTTGTCTTTAGCATTCTACAGTTGCACCTCTTCTTGTCCTTTGAGATTCCTCTTATTTTGTAATACTTTAACCCTTGTCAGAAGTCTTGCTTCTTAACCGTTTCTCTTTTTCTTTTACTTTTACCCAGTTTTTAAACTCCATTTTCATTTTATCCCACTCACTAGCTATAACTTCCAAAGATATTTCTATCTTCCCTAATAACTCTTGAATAACTTCCACTACCAAATCCTTAAATTACTCTTTTTAATGGGTAGGTGAGAAAGTGCCAGTGTCTCACAATTACTTCATTACCTTGTATTTTTATCTTAGTTTTTATTGGTGCACGATCCAAAATCGTTAGTGGGTGTGGTTTGAAGCTTACAATTACATGTAAATGTTCATATGAAATACAATTTCTATCTAGTTATTGTACCTTGGGGAATACTATGTTAATTCTGTCCGAGTTCCTACTACTTAATTCACATCATCCACATCAAATATACTCATACATTTCTTCAGAAATCTACTCTATTTTGTTATAGTTTCCCTTCTAGGTCCCCCTGATACAACCTCACTATTGCAAATCAAGTTCCATTCCTCATCTATAAGTAATATTCCCTGCTGAAAGCTGATTATTTCTTCCAAATTTTTCTTAAACTCATAATAGGAGTATTTGAAGGAATGCAAATACACTCCAGCATAATCCTCCTCCCTTGCCAATAGCCTCTTTCTACCACAAATCTACCATTATTTAATTTTTTCTTCTTCTTCTATGACTATTGGAGCCCCTCTAACAATTAGTATAATTACTCTCCTTTTCCTTTGTGTCTAATATTCAGCTGAATATCCATCCTGAAAATCCTTTATTTGCGAAATTCAACTGCTCATTTGTTTCCAGATGTCTCCTGCAGCACTGCTATTTGTATTCTGCATTTCTTAACATAACCAGTACTCTTTTCTTTTGTGTATACTTGTAAGGCCATTTACACTGCAAGAAAATTTAGATAGTATAGCATAGCCATTGTGTTAAAAAGCTATTGTTCCCACCCATTATACATGACCATTTTTTGAATATGTTTTTTCCAACTTTTTATGCACACACTAATATTTGACAGGCTGTTCTTTTAACAAAGTCAACAATCTAGACTTTTTTCAGCCACTTTTTCCTAGCAAAGAGATATTTCAGAAATCTATTGGATGCTTTAAAATCTCTCATTTATTCACTAATTTCAGCCTTGCTGGTCTTCTTCCTATTTATCACCGTTTGAACCTACATCACATTCTCAACAGTTGTTGTTTTAATAAAAACCCTCAAACAAAGAGCTAAATACATTTTTGGAACATCCCATTCTCTATAAAGGTAGAACAAACATACAAAGCTATGTGTATCTTCCAAAAACTGAAGTTTAATCCTCCAGATAGCAACAACTGCCCCAAACTGAAAGCTGCATCCACATGCATTACCTAACCTAAATTAAGGTTACCCATGCTAAAGTGCATGTTATAACTTGTATTTCCCATTACGCTGATGGCTGTCTTTTGTTTTGTATCTCTGTTCCTCTCTGAGATGTGAAAAACAGCTTGAATGCTTTCAGAAACATTAACTTTTATCCCAAATGAAAAAGTCTGCTTTTTCTCTTTAAATAAAACTAAATTGCACACTGTTCAATTAAATGTATTAAAATATTATGGCTGCTCTTATTCATTTCCCATAATTTCAAGCTTTATTTTTCACTGATCTGCTTCCCACCGTACCTGGAAATTTGGCATTTCTCTCAGCAAAGAATGCTCAGAAGTCTCAACAATGCATCTTTGTAAATTTAATTTTGAAAAGAATGTACAGCTGCCTTCAGCTGCAGACTTCTTGACTCTCACTATACATATGCTAATTGAAAAAAACAAGCTAATATATTTGCAGATGTAAGAAATTTAGCTTTTTTAAAAGTTTTGATAATTTTGTCTTATTTTTAAACCCTACTTGCTTACAAAAAAATACTTGTTTATAGCTTAAGGCAAGGTAATTAATCTAGGTATTCGTCCTTGTAAAAATAACAGAAAATATCTTAATTCTACATATAATACAATCAGTTACATTTACATCCTATAGCCCTCCCAACATCCCAACAGTCAAAGGTTATAACATATTAACATTAAACTTGCTTTTTTCTAGCCCTTCTTCTCTTGTTATACTGTAAAGCCTTTATTTTAATAAAAATATAGGTTTACTTTAATACATTTAACAAACAACAATCCCTGAAAAGACTTTCCCCACATTTAAAACATACCTCACTACAGACTACATAAAGCTGTTTTACTATAAAAAACATGCAGTTTATATCATGAACTGTTTAATACAAATACTAATAAGAAAAAAATGGTTTACTTGCAATTACCTTTTTAATCCTTTTAGTGTCATCTAAAGATTAATGACATACAGTGGTGTATATGCTTTACAGTCCACCCACAAATTTAACAAAGTCAAGAGCAGTCCAGACTTTTTCAGCCACTTTTTCTTGCAAATCCATATCTCACAAATGTAATTGATGATTTATAGTTTCCCATTCATTCACTAATTTTAGTGTTGCTGGTCTTCTTACTGTTCATTTTCATCTCGCAACGTACACTGCTGTACCCATAGCTTTACATTTGTTTGTGGTAGCATTTCTATCAGGGCCCTCCTTTACTGTGCTTTTACATTAGGAGGACTAGGATTTTTCATCTAGTGGCAGTAATTGTTTACCTGGCCTATCTGAGCTGGGAAGCACACAAAAGGGCTCTAGGTATTTTTTGCATTTCTCTTATATATTGTGACTATACTTTAGCAGTTTTTAAAAAAATGTACTGTCTTGTTGCTGCTTTAAGCAGTTCATTGCACTGTATTACATTGTATTTCTTAGTTGTAAGACTGTTGTAGGTAGTTTGTGTGGTCTTGTTACACTTGGGCTGCAAACCAGCTATTTTACATTAAGAAGGTGTTTGTCTGCACACTTGTGGCAGAAGTATGCTGATCTAACCTGTCTGAGTTGGGGATTGCTGGTAGAAGGCTTACTGTATGCTTTCCTTATTGGTAGTTAGCTTAAAACTTGTTTCTCTTCACTCTTATTTAAGCCTCACATTTCTGTAGTGCTGTTCTTCCTGCAGCAGTGGTTAGCAGTGCCCTGTATAGACACAAAAGCCTAGAAAAGTACAGTTTTGTACCTACCATAAATGTAGATGTCCGAACTGGATAGCATCTGCAGTCATAACAAGTGGGTTGTCCTGTCGTCAGGCAGCCCTTCAGTCGGCCGGATTCCAAAGTCCGGGTCCGGCTTCGGCTGATGTCGCACTCCACCCGACGTCATCTCTGTTGGTCTTCGGGTATAAAGGCATCAGCCGACGCCATTTTCCTCAGTGTTTCTTGCCCCAGATGACAGTAGCCCTCTTGCAGGCTAAAATTTGGATAGATGCCAATGTTTCCAAATAGATAGAGGTAAACACAACAATAAGCATGTATGTACATATACACAAACAAATACACCATAAAAGACTCCCCCCCAACAGCTAGCTATTAGAAGGGTAAACACCCTAGGAGTACCACAGAGGGGAAGGAGGGAGGGTAATCCTGACTGCAGATGCTATCCAGTTCGGACATCTACATTTATGGTAGGTACAAAACTGTACTATGTCCTTCATGGATGCATCTGCAGTCATAACAAGTGGGTAGAATACCATAGCCAACTAGGGAGGAGGATAAAAGTAGATTATGGTGTGTTTAGGATCCCTTGCAGTACAGCAGTGGCAAACCCTGCTCGGGATCTGGAATATAGAGGCAAATTATAATGCTTGGCAAATGTATGCACGGAGGTCCAAGTAGCCGCCTCAATAATGTCTTTGGTTGCCACTCCTCGTAAGAAGGCTGTGGTAGTGGCTGTTGCCCTTGTAGAATGAGGTCTTATGTTCTGTGGAATCGGTTTTCCATGGAAGGAGTAACAGAATCGTATGCAATTTCCTATCCATTTGGAGATTGTCTGTTTGGAAATAGCTTTTCCTTCCCTTCCTGTTGCATAGGCTACAAAAGTTGGTCAGTCTTTCTGCTATTTTTTGTTCTGTCCAAGTAGTAGCGTAGCTGTCTATGTACATCCAAGGTATGCAGTATTCTTTCCCTCTGTTTTGTGGGTTGGGAAAGAAGGTAGGTAGGTGGATTGCCTGGTTTAAAGACACTCTGGATACCACCTTGGGCATAAATGTAGGATTAGTCCTCATGGACACTCTATCTTGGTGGAAGATTAGGAAGGGTTGCACTGCCATTAAGGCCTGTAGTTCTGAAACCCTCCTTGCTGAAGTAATTGCCAGTAGGAAAGCAGTTTTCCATGACAGGTGTTGTAGGTCTGCTGTTGCTGCTGGTTCAAAGGGTGATAGTGTCAACTTTTCTAGCACGAAGTTTAAATCCCAAACTGGTAATGGTGGTTTCCTTGGAGGTTTTACATTCTTGATTCCTCTGAGGAACTGCCTGAGCAAAGGGTGCGAAAAAACAGGTGGATCAAAGCTGTATTCTGCTGAAATAGCTGATGCATGTATCTTGATGGAGGAGTAGGACAGGCCTGAATGAAGAAGTTCAGCCAGATACTCCAGAATGTTAGGCATATCTATGTTTGACACATCTTTTCCTTTTTCCGTACTCCAGATGACAAACCTTTTCCATTTTCCAGCATAGTTCCTTCTTGTTGAAGGTCTGCGTGCTTCAAGAATAATGTCTTTAACTCTTTGGGAAAGTTCTGGATTAGCTGCTGTTATGTGATGTTCCATGCAGTCAGTTGCAAGGTTTTTAGGTTTGGATGTATGATGCTGTAGTTGTTCTGCGTTAACATCAAAGGCATCAGGGAATTGTCCACATATTGTTCGAGACATGCTCCTCAGTAGTGGGTACCAGTGTTGTCTTGGCCAGTTTGGAGCTATCAGGATTATCCTTGGACGTTCTTCCTTGATTTTCAGTAGTACCTTGTGTATCAAAGGAAGAGGTGGGAATGCATATGCTGTTAGGCCTTTCCAGTTGAAGGAGAGCGAATCCACTTTCCATGCTAATGGGTGGAATGTCCTTGTGCAGAATTTTTTGATCTGGTGATTGAGAGGTGATGCGAATAGGTCTATCTGTGGCATTCCCCATTTCTTTGAGATGGTCTTGAAGATGTCCGGGTGAAGCTTCCATTCGTGGGCATCCGAAGTGGTTCTGCTTAATATGTCTGCTAGAGTATTGTCTTTCCCTGGTACAAATATTGCCTGTAACTGGATGTTGTAGCTGAGTGCCAGGGTCCACAGCTCCAAGGTCATTCTGCATAGGGGGTATGAATGAGTGCCTCCCTGTTTGTTGATGTACCACATGACTGTGGTGTTGTCTGTCCTTATCATCAACTGGCCCTCTTTGAGAAATGGTTTGAACTTTTGGATTGCCAGTTTTACTGCCAGCATTTCTTTTAGGTTGATGTGCAGTTGAAGTTGATCCTGTGTCCACAATCCTTGTACGCATTTGTCCAGCATGTGGGCCCCCCATCCTAGGTCTGAAGCGTCTGTTGTGATGGTCTGGCTTGCTTGACATCTGCGAAAGGGTAGGCCTGGGTTTGACTGGCATGCCTGAGCCCACCATAGGAACTCCTGTTTTAAGCATGGAATTAGTGGGATTTCTGTTTCTAGACTGTGTCTGTGTTGGGACCATAAATTCTTTAGGTACCACTGTAGTTTTCTCATATGTAGTCTGGCAAATGGAACCAAGATTATGCATGATGCCATGAAGCCCAAGGCCTGGAGTACTTTTCTTGCTGTTAACTTGTTCAGTTTTGTTAGTGCCAAGAAGTAAAGAGGAAGTTCTTTTTGTTTTTCTGTAGTCAGGAATGCCATTTGTTTTACTGTGTCCAATTCCGCCCAAGAATGTCCTTGTTTGGGATGGTATCAGCCTTGACTTTTGTAAATTGACTGTGTATCCCAGTGCTTGTAGCAAGTAAATGACCCCTTGTAAATCTGTTGTCAGCTTGCTTTTGTTGTCCCCTTGTAGCAGGCAGTCGTCCAGGTATGGGTAAATTTGAATTCCCTGAAGTCTGCAATGGGCGATTACTGATGCCAGGCATTTTGTGAATACTCTGGGCGCAGTAGATAAGCCAAAGGGCAATGCTGAGAATTGATAGTGCTCTGATCCTGCAAGAAATCTGAGGTATCTTCTGCAGATTGGTCGAATGGGGACGTGCAGGTATGCCTCCTTGAGATCTAGAGTTACCAGCCAAGACTCCTTGCCCAGCATGGGAAGAAGTTGCTGTAGGGTCAGCATTTTGAATTTTGGGACAATGATGTATGTATTTAAGGTGGACAGGTCGAGAATTGGTCTCCAACTTTTTTCCTTTCTTGGAACTGGGAATAGTCTGGAATAGAACCCCTTTCCTTGCTCTGCTGTTGGCACTCTTTCCACAGCTCTCATGTTTGCTAACTCCATTATCTGGCGTAGAGCCTCTGTTTTTTGATTTGGAGGTAGATTTGGCATTCCTTTTTTGACTGGTAAAGTGTGGAAGTGAAACCGGTAACCTTGATCTATGGTTTGTAAAATCCACTTGTCTTTTGTTATGTAGTGCCAGTTCTTTGAAAATAAGGTTAACTTTCCGCCTAGAGGAGCTGCTATTTGTTCCCTGGTAGGCGGATTTAGGGTTAAGTCACTGTGGTTGTGCTGATGTAGTGGCAGTGGCTGTGTCTGTGCCTCTGTTGTTACCTTGCCACTGTCTTCCTCTGTAGGCACCTCCTCTGGATTGGTTTCTGCCTCTGGAACGTCTATTCCTGCCCCTTTGAAATTTTGTGGAGTCAGGAAAGGACCAATTTTGGCAGGCCAGTTCCTGCTAAACCTTGGGGGTTGAACCTGCAAGAAATCTTTAACAGTTTGAACAGATTTTGCCTTTTCTTCCATTTTCTTCATAACCTGCTGGGCAGGTGTACCAAACAAACTTGTCCTGTCCATAGGAGCATCTAGCAACTTAGCTTTAACATGATCCGGTAAAGCTTGTTCCTTTAGCCATGCATGCCTTCTTATCACTGTGCCTGTCATGGCTGATCTAAATGAAGCCTCCAGTGCATCATAGCCACATTTTAAGGAATGGTTGCTAACCTGTTGTATGTTATTTACCATTTCTAATACATATTTCTTATCAAGAGATTCATCAGTGGTTAGTTTTTTAGTTAACTGATCAAGCATAAACTCTTGGTATTGTATCATGTGAAAGTGGCAGTTTAAAGCTCTAGCTGAGAGAGTAGCTGAAGTGTAGACCTTTTTACCCCATCTGTCTAATGACCTTGCTTCCCTTTCAGAAGGGATAGGGTTTTTAGCTATGGTCGCGGCTACTGCCTTGGGACCCTGGGATATAGTTTCTGGGTCTGCAAGTGGAGCCTTGTAAAGGTGGTGATGAGTATCTGGCACCCTGTAAAATCTGTCTGGTTTGGCAGGGGCTGGGGGTAAAGAATCTGGAGCGGAGCAAACATCATTGAAAGCATCATCCACCACAGAGAGAACAGGAGGTATAGCTAAGGGCCTGTGCTGTGGGAGGTGCAGAAAGGTCCTAAGTCTTTTTCTCGAGTCTGAAAAATCCTGTTGCTGCCATTGGAACTGTTCTCGCATGGCATGCAAGGTTTCCCCAAAGGAGAATTCTTCTGGTGGGGAAGCAGCTGGAATGGATTCTTCAGCATCAGAATCTTCAAAATTGGAGAAGGGAGCCTCTGGCTGGTCAGTTATGTCTGATTCATCAGCAGAATCATCAGAGGACACTGGCTCGGGGCTCTGCCCTAGGTCTCTTCTCTGGGGGCTGAGAGGCCCTGTCTGGGTGAGATTGAGATCCTCTAATTAAAGAAATTAAATCTTCTGCCAAAGTAAGCATTTGAGAACTAGAAGAGGGCCTGGATGTGGGGGGTTTAACAGGCACTGTTTTAGTAGTCTTGGCTGCTTTAGCCCTGGCGAAGGCCTTAATGGACATGGCTGCTGGAGACCTAGCAGCACCACGTGCTGGGGTAGAGACATCCAAGGGGATGGTGTCTGATAAGTCAACCACCGTAGTGGGTAAAATTTCTGAGGTCGATTCAAGAGTTGTAGCAGGGGCCTCAGTTGTAGGAATAGGCTCGGCTGTACTTTGTTCAGTTTTCTCGGTTTCGACCGAAACCGAGACACTCGCGGTTTGCTTGACCATGGTTTCGGCCGAAACCGCGGACTGCGAGTGTCGGTCTTTATCTTTGCGTTTTTTGGTAGATTGGGTAGTCGGAGGATCCGACGGCATAATGTACGCAAAATCAGAACCGAAAAACTGTTCTGCAAACTCCGACCGACGCCTAAGCGTTCGTCGGTTGAAAGAAGCACAGGCCGAACAGGCTGCTACGTCGTGGGCTGGGCCTAAACAAGGCAGACAGTAAGAGTGGTAATCTTTATGAGGTATTTGTTTCCCACAGTTTAAACAATTGTTAACTTTTTCTGACATCGGCTGAGGCAAGAAAGAGTCCCCAACGGGGTACTTAGCTTTAGAAGTCTTCGAAGTAGTATTCGGTAGAAGTAATCTCTGGATCCGACCGACCGGCACTTGCGAACAGCTTCTGCTTCGGGCGCCACGCGGCAAGAAAGACTGAGGAAAATGGCGTCGGCTGATGCCTTTATACCCGAAGACCAACAGAGATGACGTCGGGTGGAGTGCGACATCAGCCGAAGCCGGACCCGGACTTTGGAATCCGGCCGACTGAAGGGCTGCCTGACGACAGGACAACCCACTTGTTATGACTGCAGATGCATCCATGAAGGACATCTCAGTTTTTCTCTAAACAGCTGTCTATGAAAGCCTTCCAAGCTTTTCTGTTGCTCAAGGAGTAACTCAGTTGCGCACTGAGCAGCAGCATTGCCTTATTGATCATCCTTAGCCTATAAGAAGTATAGATTCCTCTTGTAATCTCGGTGCTACAATTACAGTCCTGTCAAATTAACTCATTCCCTTTCACAACAAAACATACACTAAGAGTCTGCTGTCACAGACGGGCAGTTTCCCATCTTCTCTCTTGTTCTCTCTTGCCAGTCCCACAGACATGGGCATCCTGAGGCAATGTAGAAATTGTCTCATGTATACTGGCAACCACTTACTCCTGAAACAAACAAATAATGTATGTGAGAGATGTAGTTACACTATGAAACTGGAGGCAAGACTCTCACATAAGGACAAATCAAATGCCAAACAGGTTGTCAGCACACACACACACTTTCCACACTACATAAGGACATGACACATAGATCCACATATGCGGAGGCACTCACTAGCAACTTACCAAAAGATCAGAGGCCTCTCCAACAGAAACCATGAACAATGCAAAAACAACCACAACCCATAACAACACACACACCAGTGTCTCAACAAATAAGCCCATAAGCATAATACCAAGAAATCTAATGTACTGGTCATAGGTGACTTCATTGTGAGACACATGGATGTTCCCGTCACCAGGCTGGAAAAGGAGCGGGTTAAAGTTAGCTGCCTGTCAGGTACCAGGATCTGATCAAGTCACTCAAACACTCAAGTTACTCAACCACAAGTACCGGTATGACTCAATCATACTCCATGTGGGGGTGAATGACTTCAGATGTACATCATTGAACAGAGACATGACTGAGCACTCAGATTATGTGTCACAAGCAGGTATAAGCCTAGCTATTCAGAGGTGTACACCAGTGCCCCATATAACCACTTAAGCACTTGTATAGAATCGGCAGTACACAACCGGAATAAAATCAGGTCTTCTCCAAGGGTGATGCCATAATACAAACAAACAAAAATATTGACTTGATTGGCTTAGCTTCTGGTGTCAGTCCAACGGGATCCACTATCTGTCAGCTTGGGAAGACATGGTCGACAGGCCATGCTGCTTTGCCAGAGGTGGCCTGCACCTGTCTCCTCTTCGCTTTTGGATACTGACAAAGGCATTACCCCACCCCTATTGTGCCTTTTTTATATAGTGTCAAAACCTCCCAACATAACAAAATCCTCTCTAGATAAACTTAAGGTACTACTACTAAATGCTAAGAGTCTAAACAAGAAACTGTACTCTCTGGAAGTGCTTCTTATTTTGGAAGACGTTGACATCTGTGCAGGCACAGAGACATGGTTCAAAGACATGGAAAGCACCCTGGCCATGCAGGGTTACAATGCCTTCCTTACATTTTGAGCATGAAAGAAACAAAGGAGGTGGAGGTGTAGCCATCTTCATTAAGGATAAGTACACCTCTAGCCTGGTGAAACAGTATGACCATTGAACTACTTCATATCCAATTAACTATTGGCAAAGCCCCCTACCACATCACAGCTAGCTATAGGTCCCCACCATGAAATAAGAAAAGCATACCATGTACCTGGACTTACTGAAGTCACTTGCCATACAGCCCAACACCCTACTCATGGGTGATTTTAATTATCCTACAATCAACTGGGAAACATAGATGACCACAAATATGCTGGCTCAGAGGTTCTTGGACTTTGTCAGTACAAAGGCTCTGGAACTACTAGTCAGCACACCAACAAGAGGCTCCAATATCCTGGACATAGCACTTACTAACATGGGAGAGCATTGCACACCCCCCCCCCCGTGTGATGTCCTCCCGGGTAAGATCGGACCATAAATCAGTCTCATTTGTGACCAGATACCTCACAAATACCTTATCAAGCTCAAAAACGCTTAAGAATATTTCAAAGACAAATTACTTCCTGCTAAGTGACGGTATAAGAAGTTTCAAACCTCCCTCAAATACAGATAACATGGACTGCTATTCAGAGGTGTACACCAGTGCTCCGTATAACCACTTAAGCACTTCTATAGAATCGGCATTACACAACCGGAATAAAATCAGGTCTTGCTGAAAAAACAAGTCACCCTGCTGGACCCCTAGTAGAAATCCCTCTCTAGCTTAAACAAGCAAATTAGAGATCTTCTCAAGTCCTCCAAAGCTAATTACAAGTAATAATAACCTCCCTAGCTAAGGATAATCACAAGACATTCTTTATCTACATCCAAAATCTAAAAGGGACTACCCAGCTACACGATGAACTGGTTGTGAATGGCACCACCCATACTCAACTGGACATATTAGCCAACCTGCTACCAGACAGATTTGGAGTAAATTTCACCCCCCGACCCCTCCAGTCATCCACCAAAGTATACCTGCCACTATTCCACAGCCTATTATCTTAACAGAGCCGGTCATCTTGGCGTCCTCAAGCCCAGAAACACAGCAGCAGTTGGGCCAGACAGGTTGCCTTTTAAACAACTTAAAACATGACCTTATCAGTCCCACTTGGATGCCTGTTTAACCACAGTCTGCAAGCTGGCTATGTTCCAGCAGAATGGAGGACAGCAACGACAATCCCTCTGCACATAGGGAGATCATCAACTGACCCTGGGAATTATAGGCCTATAAGCTTGACTAGCCTCATCTGTAAGGCCATACAAAGAAAAATTATGGACCTACAATGGGCCAAGGCCAGGCCCAGGGTGAAGATGGCTCCCCTGTTGTAGAGGGAAGTAGCAGTCCATAAAAACCACAAAAAATGATAGGCCTAAAAAAAGCCATAAAGACGACAGAGTGGACTATTGAGGATAAGAAAAATTGTGTATTGTTACTATTATGCAAGAAGCCCAGAATTTCCAGACACAGACAGAAGATATACAAAAAGATTGAGAGAGAAATTAGAGGAAAGAAAAATACTTGAACAAGAAAAACTGTCAGAAGCTTCAAATAAAAATTTGTGTTAATTAATACAACAGATTTATGAAAAACATTATATAGACCAAGAAACCTTGGGCCATTTGGTAAAAAGTGACTGAGGAAGTACAAAAATATAAAGAACAAAATCTAGAGATTTTTGAAAAGTATAAAAACAAAACATGAACATGGGTAAGACAGAAATCTGACATGGTGCAATATTTAGGCAAAAGAGAAAACCAAATTAATCAATACAAAAAAGCAGCTCCAAAGATATCCAAAGAGAGATACAAGCAAAGGCATCCAGATATGGAAACTTTCACAGTTTCACAGAGAGGGAACGAAGAACAGAAGATTAGTAAAGTAAAAATTAAAAAAAATAGAAGTTGAAGTTATTGAATATCTGCAAAGTGAAGGATGTAGTGTAGAAAGTCTGAAACAGGTTATATAACAGCATGGCGGAACAACGAGTTCTACAAGTGAGAAAAAGGAGCAGCAGAAAACATCTAAAGAAGAAATATGGACATGGGAAAGAAAACTGATTTAATATGGCGCAATATTTACGCAAAGAGGAAAGCAAAACTAATCAATACAAAAAGAGCAGCACCAAAGATATTTGAAGAGAAATACAGGCAAAGACATCCGAATATGGAAAATCTTAACAATACAAAAAATAAGAAAACAAAGAGGAAAATTAGAAAAGAGGATTAGTAATAGACAAGATAAAGAAATAGAAACTGAGGCTACAGATTACCTAGATAAGTGAAGGATTTAGTGTAGAAAGTCTAACTCTCTGATAACATCACGGCAGGATAAAGTAATGTTCCCCAAATTAAGGAGAAACCAGTGGACAGGAAACATCTGATCAGTTGTCATATGAAGATACTTTGGAGCCTTCCATAGGAAACTAGTACATAAGTTCAGCTGGAGTTGCACAGCAAGGGAAGAAACAGGAAACTGTGGCAACTCTGATACAGTTAATGTTGTGGAGTGATAGGCCAGTGAGTTCCCATATGAAAGAGCAACAGATGACACAGGATGAAACTGAAGAGAATGTGGCACAGGAAGATGCTGTGGAACTTTCTATAGAATGCCCGCAGGAAATGGACAACAAAGAATGTGCCCTCAGTTTAGAAAAATATGACAATCTAAGAGAAGAGTTGCTTGATTTAATAGAGATGGACAGACATATTAAGATCAATGAAAAAATACACTGCAGAAAGTCAACAAAACCCAAAAAGTTAGAAGTCCGATAAAAAATGAACACAGTAATTAAGACCGTTCATAAAGTTTCATGTGATATAACAGAAGGATATATTACTGTGCAACTAAATTAATAACAGATAAAGTCTAACCACAAAATCATAGGGCAGTAAGGGAAAGGAAGGGGAGAAAAGAAATGCCATCATGGAAGTGTCAAATAGAGAAAACTATAAAGCAATTAAGGAAAGAAGTGGCACTGTTAGAAGAGCAAAGAAGTGGGAACAGATCAACAAAAATAGTCAGAAAGATAGATGTGATAAAAGCTATGCGCAATATCAGAACAGATCAGGATCTATCATGCACTTCCACAAATAATAAACTGAAAATATCAGCACAGGCAGAAAAACTTAGAAGATATGCAGATAAATATAAAGGAAAAGTACAAAATAAGTAATTCACTGATGACCCAAAAAAGTTTTATACAGAATTGAGAAACAAGGCAAAAGGAATTGAACCACAACAAAAAGAAAGAAATAGATAAATTTTGGAGAAATATCTACAAAGATCCTTTGAAACATAATGATGCCATATGGATAGAAACAGTAAAAGAAAAAATAAGAAGTTCAAATTATGAAATGAGGTGAAGTAAGGGCCAGAGACATTGAAACAAAGTTTAGAAAAGCTCCTAATTGGAAAACCCCAGGCCCAGATGCAGTACCTAACTTGTGGCTAAAAGTACTAACATCTTTACATGAAGATTTCTCCAAGTCTTTTGGGTTTCTAATACAATGACAGGAATGGACCCCATTCCTAAGTCAAAGTATGATTAAAGATCATGATATTAGTGGAGCTTTTGTTTATATTGTGAGTAGTCAACTTTTAAAAATATTATCACTTTAAAAAGTTGAATAAGAATTGTCAGTTTGGCACCACAAAAGTTATTTAAGGCAGACAGTTTGAAATTAAGGTGTTCTGAAGAAGCCCATGAATTATGGTATGGGTGAAAACACTAAACCGTTTTAAACTAGTCCATTCTCATATTTGTCTTAATTTTTGTATGTTTAGTAATTTTTATGTTATACGCTTGTAGCGTTTATTTGTAACCTGCAAAGCCAAGTGGTGCAGTGGTAAGGTGTATGCCTTTCAATCACAAGGTGCAAGGTTTGATTCTCACCACAGGCAGGGGATTCACAGATTGAAGGTATATATTTAGGAGTTGGGAGGGTGGCCTAATGGTTAAAGTGTTTGCCTTACAAACACAAGATGCAGGGTTTGAGTCTCACAAAGGATAAGTGGCTAGGCTTAAAATGGCTCGCAAGGGCAGTTAGCTTAGTACTAATCTATGAATCTATGAATTTGTAGAAAACCTCGGACATAAACATGTAGAGGTTATTCAACTTTTTGGAAGCATTTCATCAATAAACCAGTGAATTTTAATCGGGATGGTGTGCTGCTTATAATGCTGCTAATAACGTTTATGTGGAATTGTTTTATAATTTGACGACAAGACGTTTGGGATTATTACTAGCTTTGTGACTATTTTTCACCAGGGTCGGTGATATTTCAACAGCAAGTATTACTCAAATGATATGAGTTTGGCTTACAACGCAAGTTGTGTTTGAGGTTTGAGTAGTGTTCGATCACTTATTGGCATTCCCAGGCATTATTACGTAGTCTGCTTCTCAGTGTGAATGGCCTCAAAAGGTGGTGGATCAGTTGGACAGGAAAACAAGGAGGATGCTATCACTGTATACTAAGACTATATATTCGCCATTCTGAAGGAGATACAGGCCTCCTCTAAATTGATTACATGTATAGATCTGCTATCGTGGGACTGCATACATATCTGCTGACTTTACAAGACCCAAACATAGCACAAGTTTTAAAACATGAGCAGAATAAGTCGAAGATGACTTCCCTACTTAGTTTAGCAGAAGCATATTGGTGTCAAGCAGGAATGGAAATCAAACCATTAGTAGATAAAAATCAGGTAGCAACTGAATGTGCCAAAAAAACAAAAAAAAAGAATAGAAGGTGAAGGATCAGTTGAGAAGGCAAGAAATGTGGAAAATGCACAAATACAGTTGCAAGTCAGGCAACTCTTAGAACAACTTCAGGTTGATCAGGACCGAATGCAGGAATTGTTAAGGAGAGGTGAGTTTAAACCAAAAGATGAAAGGTTAATATTGGTGACCCAAGACAGTGGACTACTTACACATTCTTTTACAAAGACCACTGAACATGTGGGAGAAACAGACAAATGTAGGTTTTGTAAAACAGAATTAGAAACAGTAGCACATCTTGCTGGTTGTGACATACTAATGGCAGAAGGACCATATACTGAAAGGCATAATAATGTGGCAAGATTGTTGCATAATTGTGCAAACATTATAATACTGAAGTAGCTGAAAAACACTGGAAACATGATCCACAAAGCATCAAAGAAAATGATGAAATTTATATCACATGGGATCACCCATTACCAACAGTTCAAAAATAGTTGTGAGAAAACCAGAAAAGATGAAAGTCCATGAAAAGAAGACACATTGAAATTGCTACATCCAGTTACTAGTGTCTTACATACAGAGACACACAAATTCATAAAATACCAGGATGTGCAGGCAGAAACAAGGCCAATGTAGAAGAAGGATATCCAAACAGTTCTAATAGTAGTAGGAGCAATGGGTCTTATAAAAAATAATTTACAGTCATACTTAGACATATTACTCATACATGTAATTCTATATGAACTGCCAAAGAAGCCACTAGTGGGCACATTGACAGTGCTGTGAAGAGCACTTCTGGCTAATATGAAAGGTTGAAACAATACTAATTTCATGATCTTTAATCATACTTTGACTTAGGAATGGGGTCCATTCCTGTCATTCATTAGAAACCCAAAAGACTTGGAGAAATTAAAGAGAGGGAAATATCTTATTAACAAAGCCATAAGTAATCTCCAAACTCTGGACCCAATCCAGTTCATATTCATTAAAAGTAGGTCATGCCTGTTAAACATGCTTAGCTTCTTTGAGAAAGTCACCAAGTCCCTGGACAAGGGAAAGACAGTGCATACCACCTATCTTGACCTAGCCAAGTCATCTGACACAATCCCTAACTCAGGTATTATAGAGAAACTCTCCCATTTGGGAATTAACCACTACATTACGGGTGGCCAACTGGCTCACCGACAGGATCCATACTTCCAAAGTGGGTGACTTCACCTCTAGTGAAAGACCAATTACTAGTGACGTGCCACAGGGGTCTGTGCTGGGCCCCTTATTGTTTAGAATTTTATTTCTCAGAAATCCAGGAAAACTTAGATGGCCTGTGGCTGACCACGTTCGCTGATGATTGCAAATTGGGAGAAATCATCGAGTCCCCCAACAATGTTAATATACTGTAGGCAGGGTTAACACAGACAAAGGACTGATGCCAAAGCCACAGATTAAAGCTAAATGCAAAAAACAAATGCATTATTATTCCCTTTGGGAAAGCTGACATCACTGCTAATTACATTATAGACATCCCCCCTAACTGTAAACCAAGTCATATGTGATCTGGGTACTCAGACTGATAGCAATCTGAACTTTGATCATCATGTATCCACAGTAGTAAGCATATCCTTCTATGTGGCACTTCTTATAAGTAAAGGCATCATGTCTAGATCTAAGGATGTTATAATTCCATTATATTTGGCCATCATCAGACCAATAATTGAGTACAATGCTCCCTTTTGCATGAACCTCACCAGATACCTGCAACAATTGGAGAGACCACAGAGGTTTCTCACAAGAAATTATAGGGTACAGAAAACAAGTATTATGCAGAAAGACTGAAAGGCCTGTCATTATATTCTGTCTCCTACAGGTTGCTAAGGGGTGACCTGTGCCTGGCTTACAGAGCAGTCTCTTGACTTGGCCCTTATGGAAATGTTACACATTCATAAATCAAACTGCACAAGTGTCACTTTTAGCCTATCATCTGACATGAACAGATCTTGCTGGAGAGATATGATACATCTCCCTGAGACTGGCACTTCTCTGGAACAGGCTTCATATTCAAGTAAAATACAGTCCCTCCCTGACCCTCTTCGAATGCAACCTAGATCAATGGTTGGGTGACAACAAATTCACTCCTGGGGTGGCACCCATGTCCATCCTAGACAGAGGAAGTCAGTATTAACTACCATATTCCCGTACCTCTGCGAACATCACTCACATAACCACTGACAATTGCGGCAACTTGGCCCCTTCTTGACCCCATCAACAGCAATTCTGGTAGGGTAGTCTCGTTACTCAAATTTTTTTTTCTGTGTGTTAAACTGGAAGCCTGCTAGGTGTGCAGGTACTAGCTCCCATCATACAGCCTGATAACCACCTTCTTCACTGTTTCGTGCTGTATCTACAAGACCCAGGAGAGCCACTACAGCAATTACTCCAACTCTAAGAACAGTGCTGAGCCTCGGGATTAACATGTTACCAGTCCTCCTCCCACACTAATTAAGGTATGTTTCACAACTCAGTAGAAAATGTTTAATTTCCCAAACGGCTCACTGAACACCTCCAGAACCTGCAAATACCTCCCACCAAAACATTTCTTCTCTCTTCCAGCTCTACACCCTTGAGATATTACCTATTAAGCCTGATTGTTGTCTCAGAATAAGCTGTATGCCCTACCTATCTTTAATACTAACAGATCCACAGCCAGCTTCTCCACTGTTTATCCTCTCTGTCTTTTATTCATATTTACCTTAAACAATCACCTCCCCATGATGTATCCTGCAATCTCTATATGGCTACCATACTTTTCTGGACTTTCCTTCCCCACTTAAGCTGCTTATTACTTTTCTGCCTCACCTAACTTTACACCTGCATACTCTCCTTTTCCAACTTCCATACTTCTGGCACCTCTTCCCACTCCTTGGTTTTACCACCTCTCTCTCTTAATTGTAAAATCTTTTGCCTACATTGCTTTGCATCCACTGTTTTTTTTTTCTGTGAGCTGCCCCAGCTGGGTGTAATCCCCCTCATTCGTCCTTGCTATGTTTGAGCTCACTCTCCCCTACCCTACCCCCATTCCCACACACCCCTTCTTTTATTCTCCTAGACACTCCCCCTCACTTCTCATACAGCCACCATCCACCACTTCCACCACTACACATACTCTCCAACAATCTACACTCCCTTCCCTTACATCTCTCTGTCAAAATGTCTCCCTAGCTTCAACAAACAATACTCGTATTCCTTCTCCCATTATTTCTCCTACTTCTAATGCAAGCAACAGCTTTAACCCCCAACCCATTCCCTCCCAAGACAAGCTCTCAAAGTGATCATACATGTTCCACTCATTATTCCTATTCCAACATTAGCTCTAGCCTATATTACACAACTCCTCTCCTCTGTGCCAAAATTTAAATTTAATCCATCAACTGCTCCTTATATTATACACCCAACCCAACACCACTTTCTTCTCTATATAATCTCTAAGCTCTCACATATTATACTCCATCCCTACCATACTCTTTCTTCACTTATCTGTTCTGGTGATATCCACCCCAAACTTGGGCCCTCTATCCCTTCCTTCTCTTCAAAATCTAACTCCCCTAAAATGTAAAAACACTTCGCATAACTGCTCCAAATTTTCAAAGAGTCTGTAATAAAACCTCCGAGTTGCATGCCTGGCTCTCCCAAATATAAACCCATATTCCAGATGTAACAGAAACTTGGTTAACACCTACTATACAGGATTTTGAGTTTCTCCCACCTAACTTTAATGTAATCAGGGCAGACAGACATAATAGAAAAGGAGGTGAAGTAGATATCATCTACCCCAATACCCTTAAAATCTCACCTTTTAAAGACCTTATTCCTCAATTCAAAAATGTTGAGATTCTGATCTTCTTTCATGAAATCAACTGCTCTAAAAACATACTGTCCTATACAGTCCCCCTGGAAATATACCAGTATTAGAAAATATCCTTTCTTGGATTTTCTATACTACAAAAAATGAGACAATTATCCTGGGCGACATGGATATTGATTGGGATTCTACCTCCTCCAAACAATCACCCACCATCGTAATTCTGTACCACTTCACCCAATTAATCTCTACCACTACTAGGTACAACAATAAAACCACTGAAAGTTCCATCTTAGACTGGATTCTTGTCTCGGACCCCTCCAAGTACAAAACCTTTGGTATCATGTCCAACTCCATCAGTGATCCCCTCCCTGCCTATGCTATCCGAACCTGTTCATCCTTCCCAAAAAAAACACAATATCAAACTTGTCCAAAACTTAAAAAATTTAACCCCCAGAGATTTAATAGCACACTGAATAGTTTTAACTGGAATAATCTTAAAACTCTTCCACTGGATGACGCTCTGCTCTACTTCAATAATTCCTTTCTAAAAATCTTAAGACGGTCTAGCTCCTACCAGAACCAAAAGAATCAAAACCAACTATGCCCCCTGGCTAACATAGGCCACTAGAGAAATCATGACAAATAGGGACAAAGTTTGGAAACTCTGGCTTAAATCTAAAAAGCCTTCTGACTTCATCCATTATAAACAGCTCCAAAACTAAGCTAAAAAACTCATCTCTAAAGAAAAACAACAATACTTCTGGAATCAACAAACAAATAGAAAAAATAATCCCAAATTATTCTGGTTTTCCATCAATAATCTCCTAACCCTCGACACCAAACCCAATCCCTGCTCACATCCTGACATGTCTTCTGAACAAATAGCCAGCATCTTTAACTCCTAACATATTGATACTATTGCTAATATTACTGCTACTTTTTCTTTAGCCCTCCCATGTAAAACTATTTGTACACTCTCCTCTCCTCCTGCCTTACAACACACTGTACCTCATAATGTCATCAATACCCTAAATACTTTCTATCATCCCTCTCCAAGTTTCAACACCTCCCCTCCAGTCTCCGCACATCAATCTTCCCAGTTAGAATTTAAGCTCTCACCCATCCCTACCTCATACGTCAAAAAACTCCTCCTGAATTTAAAGCCATGCCGTTCAGCCAATATAATTCCTGCCAAATTTCTTAAAATTGCTGCTGACTCAGTAGCCCACTGATGTAATTATTAATAGATCTATCCAAGAATTGTACGTCCCTTGCCTCTGGAAAAAAAACAATCATCCTATCACTTCATAAAGGAGGCCCATCAACCAATATCTCTAATTTCTGACCCACTGCTATACTTTCCCCATCTCTAAAATCCTTGAAGAATGTGTGCAAAGACAACTCTTACACTACCTCCTAAACAAGTAAATTTTCTCCCCAGCACAGCATGGGTTCAGTCCAGGTCACAGCACATCCACTGCACTAATCATTTTTAGACACAGTCAACAAAGCCCGAGACTCAGGACACATGGTCTCAGCCCTTTTCTGGGACCTGTTGAAAGCATTCAACACTATCACTCACTCTATCCTCCTCTCACAGCTCTCCAGTATAGGAATATCCCCTCAGTCACTTAATTGGTTCAAAAGCTCTCTCTCCAACAGATAGCATGCTGTTAAATGGCAGAATTCTATTTCTTCCTACCTTCACAACCTTACAGGTGTACCCTAAGACTCAATTTTAGGTCCTCTTCTGTTTAACATTTTTATTAACAATCTCGATCAAGCTATCCCACAAGGCTCCCTAGTCCAGTATGTATACGACTCCACTATAGTGTGTTCTGCTCCTAACACAAATATTTTACAGCAAACTACCCAAGCAACATTTTCCACTGTGGAAACTTGGCTTCAGAAAAATCACCTTTCTTTAAATGCTAAAAATATTAAACTTATGATCTTTACTCCCAAAAGAAGCACATTTATCAATAAAGCCAACCTCAATGTATTCTCTCTTAACTCTACCAAAATTGAGCCAGTAACCCATATCAAATTGTTAGGAGTAACAATCAATGAAAACCTTAAATCTGATCTGCACATCCAAAATAATAAAAGTAAGATGCATAAAAAACTTGAATTACTCTGCAGACACAATAAGTTCCTCTCCCTACCAGCTAAACAAGTATTATCCCTATCTCACCTACTACCCTCTCTAACCTATGGTGCACCTTTACTCACCAACCTGCAGTCCTCACTGAAAACAAAATGTCCTACCCTTAACTCCCTACTTAACCTTCACAACCCCCACTAGGCCTCTCCGATCTGAACACCAACATATTCTTAAGTTCATAAAAGCAAATTACCTGCAGGTGAGTTTTTTTATATTCCTGGAACATTGCTAGAATATAGACTAAACTACCCACATTTATTTGTGTACAACAAAGCCCTTCTAACTTCAAAACTGCACCGTACAATCATCTCTTCTCTAACTGGACATGCAACAGCTCAGTTGCTTCCTCTGCCATTACTTAATTCTACCAACCAAACCTATATCTGTTTTTATCTAGTTCCTGCTTCAACTATTGTCTCCTTGATGATCCCTAAAGAACTTTTAACTACTCCTGATTCTCTTAAATACCTGACCACTCTTTCCCCTCTTCTCTCCCTTCTTCAACTGTCCTTCTTCTTCTATCTTCTTCCCTGTCTCCTACCTTTTCTTTCCCTCTTTTTTCTACTGTCCATCCTACTTACTTTTCCCACTCCTTCTCTCTTCTTCCTCTTGTTTTTCTCGCTTCATATATGTTTTATTGTTTATTTCATGTAATACCTGAATTCTTACATCCCTTGGTGCACATAACTGTGTAACATTGACCCTGATCTATTTCTTGCCTAGTACGTACCATGTTATTATTCTCTGAACAATGAATATGCATAATCTTTATGCTAGTACAATGTTTTAACTATTTCCAAAATATTTTGACAATTTCTTTTCTATAATCTCCTTGATCTTTTCAAATTGTTTTAAACTGTATTTTTGAAACTGTATGTAAGTTCTTTATGTTACCTTGGAGCTTTTCTCCTTCGGCCTCCACTGACAATGGACTTATTTTGGCCCAGTGGGCTTTCCTGGGAAACAAATGCCAATAAATAAAATAAATAATAAATATGGCTAGGTGTGTAAGGGCTCTAGGGCTATTAATCCAGTAACCTTCTATGAACACAATGAACCAACACAAGACTCAAGTCCATGGTATTCCTGATTCTTCTAGTCAACTGCTGTGCACTTTTTCTGCCTTTTGAGCATTTTCCTTTGGAACACTGGAAGGGTTTTCACTGGCAAAGTTTCTCTATGAATGTTAACTTCACAGAACAGCCTGTTCTGTATCAAAATATGTTTTTGATCCTTCAGGAAAATATATTCTGAAGACAGCTGGATAGTACAGCAGCTTGAATCTCAACCCTGCCTCCTGATGCTTCCTGACTGCTGGGATAAATTTGCTTCTCTTCTGCCCTGTGTACAGTGAATAATCATGTTTTACAAACATTCAGCTGTCTTCAGTTTTTAACACTTTGCCCTTTTGCCACAGTTTTGTCAGGATCAACTCTTTCTAATGGTATGAGTGAATCTTTACTAACACAAGTCTTGGCTGCTTTCTCTTGGCCAGGTTTGTTGCATACACTCAGTGTTCTGTTTCAATTAACAAAAACTGCTGTGGAACACCAGTCCAGTTGCTTATTTGTGCTTTCATAAAATTAATACAGTCTGTTCCCTTCAGTTTCTCAGAAAATCTCAGGTTTTCTCTGTATGCTCTATCTTCTAACTACTGTATGTTTTCAAATAACTCTTCTTGAGAAGCCTCATACTCAGGCAGTCTTTACTTCATCTCATCCTCTGATTTTTCCAGTTTTATCAGTTTCTGAATAGTTGTCAAATTTCTATTTTTCCAGGATTTTATTTGAGTTGATATATTCCTTCAATGTTTCATTTATTTTAATCACCTCTAAGTACATTTGATTTATTTTTTCCTTTAAATTACTGGAAGCCATCTCTTTTTTAGACACCTTTATTGAATTATCACTTGTGACATAGGCAAATTTACATTTATACAAAAGTAATAAACTGTATCAACAAATTAACAAACATTATATTTCAGCATATTGCTACATATAATATAACCTAAGCAACATTGCATAAATTATTCAATTCCTGCTCCCCAATTTTTTTTAAATGAGAAACATCTTTATTAAACCATCACTTATGACATAAGCAATCATACATCCATCCATAAAAACAACCCCGAGAATTTTTGGAAATCTGTATCTTCTCTCCTCAATCCTGGAACCACACAAAATCTGCCTCCATCCCCTGACATGATCCCGCAACATATAATCCACACTTTCAACTCCCACTTTATTGATACCATCCTTAAGCTCATTCCTGAACCCCATACAAACTCAAATTCACACACCACCAATAATACAAACATCAGCCAAGCAACCATACAAACTTCTTCCAATCATCTTGCATCCCATGAAACCACCACTAAAGCAACACCAGAAACCCATAATTTCTCCCGAAAACCTGTTCCCACCTCTCCAATTCTAAAACTTACAAAAAAATTGAAACCCTGCTCCTTATCCACTGACAATCTCTCCCCAGAATACTTAAAAATCGCTGCAGATGCAACAGCATACCCCATCATATTCTAATAAACCGATTCATCTCTGAAGGAACCATCCCACAAATCTGGAAAAATTCTACTATAACTCCACTCCATAAAGGCAATAATACAAATGACCTTACTAACTATAGACTGAACTCTATACTTTCTCCTCTCTCCAAAATATTAGAAAAGTGTATACATAGTCAACTACACAACCACCTCATAGACAACAACCTCCTCGCCCCAATACATGTTTTATGCCCATTCTGTAGCACCTCCACTGCCCTCCTCTCCTTCACAGACACCATGAACAAGGCTTTAGATGCAGGTCTAATAACTTCAGTAGTCCTGTTGGACTTATCCAAGGCATTCAACACAATGTCACATACCAAACTACTTCAACAACTGTCAGAAATAACCTGCTCCCTACATATCTTGTCCTGGTCTGCTAACTACTTACACAGCAGCAAACAGTCAGTGAAATGGTAGAGCACACAATCTACTTATCTGCTAAATAGGAGTACCCCAAGGATCCATCCTCAGAGCTCCTACTCTATTATTTTCATAAACAAATCTAGTGTCTCCTCAAACCACACTCGTCCAATATGCGGATGACTCCACAATCATATCCTCCTCCAAAAGCTCTCAAGACCTCCTAAGAAACACAAAAACATTAAAATCCATAGAAGCCTGGATTTAATGACTCTCAATTACTTCTAAATGCTAAAAAAATAAACTACTTATTATCTCCCCCATACCAACCCCACAAGACTTGAAAATTTACTTCCAAGATAAAACAGAAATTCAGGTTGTTCTTTCTAAAAAACTACTTGATATAACAATAGATGATAAACTGTCCCATGAGCAACACATTCTTAATTCTATAAAAAACACTCACATTAAACTAGGTAAACTCTACAGGTATCAAAAGTACATGGATGGTCCCACAAAAATCAAACTGGCCAAATCTTTACTACTTCCCTCCCTCTTTTACGGTACTCCCATCTTCACAAACCTTCATTACTTTCTCTTTAATAAACTAAAATGCTGCTACTACAAAATTGCAAAATTTGCCTCCAGCTTGCAACACAGTACCCATCATTGACAAGCTATCAAAATGCATAATTGGTATGAATTCTCACAATACCTCAGTTATATCCAACTAACTCTAGCTCTCAAGTTAGTATATTACTCAGACAAATGCCCAGCTCTATTGTAAACCCTTCAAACCTATACCCCCATCTAGAAATCTGTAGTCCACAAATAAACAACTTCTGACCATATCAATACCAAACAAAAGAGCAGGACAAAGCCTATACTCCTAATCCATAGCGAAATTATGGACTGCTCTACCAACATCTATTACTTTGTTAGACTCCCTTAATGGTTTTAGATCCTGACTAAAAAGCTACTATCTTAATAACCCCCCATGTCCTTGCTCCCTTTAATACCAGACCCCCATAATCTTCGCCTTACTACTCCCTCTATCCAAAGCTATAACCAATCAGTAACGACCAATCCACCTACTGTTTCTCCCTAACTTATTCCCTGATGAAACAAAATATAGTGTGTGGGTTGCTGGGTACTAGTGTACATCTCAGTTTTTAAGGCAATTAAATATAATCTCTTTTTTCTACAAGATATATTTACCTTCACCTCTATGTTAAACAGAAAGCGCTACAGTATTTGTAAAAAAGTTTGCTATGATGTGATAATTGTTGTCAATATTTTTATATAGTTTAAAGTCTTTCTTTCTAAAATTGTATAACTACCTATCGTTTGTAATCTGATGTTATTTTACTCATTGTGGAGCTTTTCTCCCTGGGCCTCCACTAAAAATGAGTCTCAGACCAAGTGCACTTTCCCAGTCAACAAATGTCAATAAATAAATAAATATAAAAGCAAACAAATCACACCGACACAATCCTAGTTGCAAGCATTTTATATCACAAACCATACAGACTCTCCCAGTTGCAAACATTATACATCACTTACAATCTACCCAATCATTTTCAGACATTACAAAGCTCATTTAAATCCTGCCTTCTTTTAAACCTCATTCCTTTCCTGTATGTATTGTTCCACCAATTCCATTTGTTTCCTATGTAGTTTACTCACACCCTTTTCTAAAAGATCTCATCTCCAGTTTTACCTCTGCTACTATGTTCACTGCTTCTAATATAGTTGGTTTATATTCGGAGTTCCATTTTCTAGTAATTGCTCTTGTGGCAGCCACCATAGTTAGGAATAGCAAGGCCTAACCATGTCTAGGCAATTCCGATTCTGTATCGCAGGTCAGAAAAATCATCTCCCTCGTCACACCAATCCACCCACCAAGCATCTCTGACAGTGAATCCCGCAAGGAATCCTTAAAGTCCACCAAACCACCGCACTCCCCAGAAAATATGTTCCCAAGTTCCTCTTTCTTCCCCATCATACCGTCAACATTTGCTGTCTACCTGAGGAAAAAATTCTCTGGAGTCTTCTTGGGGTTTAAAATATCTGTGTAAACATTTCCAATTAAAAATCCTAAATCTTCTAGATTTTGTTGCATATTTGGGAGACATACATATGTCCTCCCATTGTTTCTTTGTGAATTGCTTATCCAGTTTCTCTTCCTAATCTTTTCTAACCTCCTGTGATTGGTTCTTAAAGTTATCATGCAATATTTTATATACTCTACTAATTATTCCTTTTTTAATGGCAGCTTCTGTTCCAGATTCCACTAAAAACTCTACCAGTGCTGGTCTTTCATCATTTAGGACCCCCCTGTTTCTTACTCTTTGCCTATACTCTGATATCAATCCTTGACACAGAAGGCACTCTCTAACCTGCAGTTCAAATAAATTCTTGGCCTCTTCACATTCTATTACCTTTTCCTCTCTATTTATTTGCTCCCAATACCTTGGTTCCTTTTGGAAGCCATCTCTTGACCCAGAGCTTGGACTGAGTTGTGCTGAACATCTGCAGAATCCTTCCCAGACAGTTTTAACTCTCCATCTTTTCTGGTGGATTTTCTTTCAGGTTTTCCAACTTTCTTCTTTGTTAGCATCCAGGCATTGTACTCAATAGTCTGTAACTAAATTTTACCCCAAAACAGTTTCACTGCCACTCTTTTTCTCGGTTTCTGTTTTCACACTGGGACAGCTGAAGTTAAACTGTTGATCAGTGCGCAGTCATCTTGGAAGTTCCTGATTAATATTTTTCTGTTACAAAAGCAATCATTGTAACACTTAAAAATGGTTTCCATTACATACTCATTTCTTTTAGAAGTTAATTTAGTTGGTGTGTGTGTTTTATACTTACTGGGATTAGGTTAATAATAATCTTATTAAGAATAATGTATGGGAGAATTTCCCTCATCCTGCTTTCTGTTCAAGAAGCTTTTCTATAACCAATTAATGGTTTATTTTAATATCTTCCTTACACATGCAAAAAGCTTCTTTACCCTTCCAAATTGTTCAGTCTGCGGCCACATTGTTAATGGTATTCTCCATTTCTTTTAGCAATGCCCGCCAGTTACTAACTTCTGGAATTTTATTAATGGTAGAATAAAATCTTTCAGGCTCACTAAAGAGAATTTCACCTGGTAGCAAGTCATTTTAAATTACTGGAATTTAAAAGTCAAGGTATTTAGTTACATGTGATCACTGCACTAGTTAAATTCTTTATTACTACCCAAATGACCCAGTTTGAAAGATATAATACTACTGCTTCTGTTAACGAGAGCTTTTACACTGTGTGGTAAATATAAAAACAATTTTCTGACTCGAAAGTCATTGGAATTGTCATATCAAATAATTTTATCATACTGGTAACTTACATTCATTATGAACCTGGCTAATTTAAGTAGAAAAGGAAGGATATTGACAATACTTTGAAAAGTGTTTCCTATAGATCAGTGTTACAAGTTATCTTAATTTTTTTTATTTTATTTTAATTGGTCTTCTAATAGTGGATATTATGGAGTATATCAGCACAATGAAAAGATTGTTGAAAAAAATATGTTTCAAGGATGCGAAAATACAGATAACCATGAAAGACAGCAAAGCCAAATGATGTGATAACTGAATTCCAGTGTGAAAGAGAGCAGAATAATTTGTCTTAGGTGGAGAAAAGAGTATACAAGGCAGCAAGTGTTAGCATCCACTAGTCAAAACACACACCTGGGATCATTTTCTTTTTTTGTATTTTGTGAGCTAGGCTGTCTATTTCGGCTGATACCCATTTTAGGGGGTGGGGTCAAGGAGCACTGTGTGTAAGTGACTTCCTCAGAGTCTTACTGCAGACAAATGGAGACTGACAAAATCCATCCTATGACTACAGAATAAAGCTTGTTAACAGAGCAAAAAGTTAATCCTCTGTGTTAAACCGCCACAGCCAGCAATGAAAATAGGACTTAGTCCACTGGACAGCCAAATCACCAAAACATATAAATAAAAATAATAAAAATAAAAACAAATTTTAAGCATGGGAAAATATGACAGCAGTTTGGCTAACACGTACAGAGCAATTTGATATTTTAGTGCCAATGCTTTTGTTTTATGCAGCTTGTAATAACCTAAATGTCATCAGAGAAAACTTCAGGAAAGCATGACAGCTACTAATACAAGGTCGAATCCTGACAAAGATGCATCTGCAGTAAGAAGTGGCAATTATTTGTTAAGTTTAATTGTTGATATGAAATCCAGATAAGCAGAACCATTTACTGCAGAGAGCTGAGGTGAAAACTGTCCAGATATAATATGATTTGGTAACAAAAGTCCATGAAATAAACAATTTCCACAAAAGCAGAATACAAATATATACATAAGAAGAAGACAGGGTTTTCTCAGAAGTAATTAGATGTGATCTGAAGAAAGTCATGCATACATGCTTATACAGTGTTAACCATAACTTCAATATGTCATTTATCACATTTGTCCTTAGCTAAGACAAGACTGACAAAGTAAAATGCATACAGTTACAGCAAACACATTTACAAGTTCATGGCACTGGTGAGTACCTGCAATGAATAGAAAAAGTATTAACAGTAAATGTGATACTCTACAAACAAAATAAATTCTAACACATCTAAGAAACATGCTCAATGGCAGAGGAGAATGTAAGCAATACATATCACAGCAACATATAACAGCTACAGCTTTGCAGTCAGGCCACAGTAACAACAGGTGTGAATATGGTACAGTCAGGGCCTAGAGATCATAGTAAGGTAACAAATATAACAGGAGAGAATATGGTACAGTCAGTGGCTGGAAATCAAACTACGGTAACAAATGTAAGAGGTGTAAATGTAGTACAGTCAGTGGCTGGAGATCAAATTACAGTAACAAATGTAACAGGTGTAAATATGGTACAGTTAGTGGCTGAAGATCAAATTATGGTAAGAAATATAACTGGAGAAAATATGGTACAGTCAGTGGCTGGAGATCAACTTATGGTAACAAATATAACAGGTGTAAACATGGTATAGTCAGTGGCTATAGATCATATCAGGACAACAAATATAACAGGTGTAAATATGGTATAGTCAGTGGCTACAGACCATATTAGGGCAACAAATATATCGGGTGTAAATATGGTATAGTCAGTGGCTAGAGATCATATTAGGGCAACAAATATAACAGGTGTAAATATGGTATAGTCCATATGTATTATGGTAACAAATATAACAGGAGAAAAATATGTTATAGTTAGTGGCTGGAGATCAAATTATAGTAACAAATATAGCAGATGTAAATATGGTATAGTCAGTGGCTACAGATCATATTACGGTAACAAATACAACAGGAGAAAATATGTTACAGTCAGTGGCTGGAGATCAAATTACGGTAACAAATAAAAAAGGTGTAAATGTAGTACAGTCAGTGGCTACAGATCAGATTATGGTAACAATTATAACAAGAGAAAAAAATGGCACAGTCAGTGACTGGACATACATAAACAAGAGAAAATACAGTACAGTCAGTGGATGGAGATGAAATTACAATAAAAAGTACAACAGGTATACATCGGGTGCAGTCAGTAGGTAAAAGTAGTAGATCATATTACAGTAAAAATGTATCAGGTGTAAGGACATCTGTTGTGGCAAGACAAAACAAGAAGTATGCTGAATTTTTTTTTTACTTTGAATAATGGCAAACTTCATACAGAGTGTCGAATGACAATTTATATGTGAAGATAAAAAATTGGATCTTACTTTGTACGTAAATGTTTTCCAATACGGACAAGAATATCATTAGTTGTGAGGTTTTTGTCCCAGGGAGGGTAAAAAATGCAGTGTGCGGCTGTTAACACCCACTGATCACTTAGGAGGCTAGCACCACACAGGAGCTCCTGCGGACTTTTTCGAAACAGCATCACCTGCCTGTGCAAAACAGAAATCAGTCAGTAACTATAGAAAGCAACATGCAAGACACTGCAGATCCTGAACTTCTATGAAGAAACATATTCAGCAGCCTAGGTGTTCAGCTTCTTGCAATACCTTCTGAGGTGTACAAATATCTAAATACTCTCTTCTTTAACCAAGGCAGTTGTAGCATGAACATTATGGCTGAAAGTAAGATCAATACAATGCAAGTTGTGCGCACAGTACATTTTATCACTGTAAATAAACAGTGGGCATGGTTCTCTAATCAGGGCCCTCTCTAATACTTTAATCTAATTGAAATACAGTCTGTGAAGATAGGGTGTCAGACAAGTTGTTCTTGTTTACTCATTCTGTTATTGGCTGAACTGGATCCAAACTGTTCATTCTTATTGTTTTAAGAGTGGCCTCACTTTCCTCAAGTTATTAAATGTCATGTTAGAGTTATGGCTCACCTACCTTTCAGTGTATCTTAGAAAACAGGAGAAGAATATGTACATACTTGATTCAAACAAACGGTGCTAACATGTAGACACCTATGACAGGAGATGTAATTGGACACTGAATGTTAACATGCAGATAAATATGACATGAGATGTAATTGGACACTGAATGTTAACATGCAAATAACTATGACAGGAGATGTAATTGGGCACTGAGTGTTAACATTCAGATAACTATGACAGGATATGTAATTGGACACTAAATGTTAAGCAAATAACTATGACAGGAAATGTAATTGGACACTGAATGTTAACATGCAAATAACAGTGACAGGAGATGTAATTGGATACTGAATGTTAACATGCAGATAAATATGACAGGAGATGTAATTGGACACTGAATGTTAACAAGCAAATAACTATGACAGGAAATGTGGGTGAAGGCTGATGATAAAGGATCATCCTAGCTGGCCGCCACATCTACTCCCTTACCAAAATAGCATGCTTCAACATTCTGAAGATATTAGAGGTACTCCCATCACCAAATAATCTTGCCCAACACTTGCAGCCTTCTCTTCAACTTCCACAGTATGAAGCCCATTAACTCCAGCTGCTGCAAGGGTTCCTATTGCTGTAATTCATCAAGTCCATCTTAACCTGCAGGAGAAGGACAATATGACAGATGTTCATAGGTTCATAGGTTCGTACTAGGCTATCTGCCCTAGGGCATTTATAAGCCTAGCCAGAGTGTGTGTGGCTTTCACCACCCCTTAGGATGAGAATACTACGCCCATTTAGGGTTTAGTTTACTGTGCCTCTGTCTAGTAGTGACACAGAGATGACCCCTGGGGTAAACCTACGATCTCCCATCCACTCATCAAGACTTCTCTTGAATAGAGTTAGTGAGGGGCTCTGCCTAACATGGACTGGGACTCTGTTCCAGAGTGTAGGGAGCCTCTGGGTTATGAATCTGTCCCTCCAGCACGTCCTATTTATTTCTGTGTTGAGGTTTAAGTCTCTTGCTCTTGTGGCTCTGATGGATTTGGATTTTTTGAGGTGAAGCATGTCCATTAATTCCGGATTGGACATGGCCTTGTACGTTAGGCACAGGTCACCTCTGAGTAGGCGGTATGCGACTGAATAGAGCTGGAGTTTTTTCAGTCGGGCAGCATATGACATATGTTTAAGACCCTTTATCCTCTTGGTGAGGAACTTTTGGGGTCTTTCCAACTGCTGCATGTGTCGGGTAAGATACATCCCAAATGGGGCACTGTACTCAATCATTGGCCTAATAAGAGATGAGTACAGGGGCACAATGACCTCTCTTGATCTAGATGTGAAACCCTTCATGATAAGGTGGGCAACATAGAAGGTCTTCCTAACCACTTTGGCAATGTGAGTGTCAAATGAGAGGTTACTGTCAACCTGGGTCCCTAGGTCCCTGATTACCTCTTCCAGATTAATGGATTACCACCTATGTGGTAATTTGTGGGTACCTTGTTTTTCCCAAAGGGTATGACTATACATTTTTTGGTGTTAAGCTTAAGGCCATGGCTCTGGCACCAATTATCCGTTTCTATGAGTCCTCTCTGAAGGATGTTTGTTTCCGCTGGAGTATCAATTATGGCACCCAGTTTGCAGTCATCTGCGAACTTTGTCAGCCACAATCCTCCTATGTTTGCCTGTACCTCGGAAAAATAAATGCCAAACAAGAGGGGTCCCAGAACTGAGCCCTGTGGGACACCACTTGTGACTGGCTTAGAGTCTGACATAGCTCCAGCAACTCTGACGCTGTGGGTTCTGTCCTTGAGCCAGTTTGCAACCCATCTCGTGACATATGGGTTTACATTTAAGCTGGTGAGTTTGTCTATGATGCCCGAGTGTGGTATTGTGTCAAAGGCTTTTGCAAGGTCAAGGTAAGCTGTGTGAACTGCCTTACCTTCATCAATGGCCTTAGTGACGGTTTCAAAAAAGTCGACCAAGTTCAAAAGGCAGGATCTGCCCTTGACAAAGCCAAATTGGGTAGGATCCATTGTCTGTAGGTCCCCAATGTCTTTGTTTATGAGTTCCATAATGATCCTCTCCATAGCTTTGCAGACCAGGCTCATCAAGCTTATAGGGCGGTAATTTCCAGGGTCCGTAGAAGCACCGCCTTTGTGAAGTGGGACCACTGTTGCCGTACGCCACTCTTTGGGTACGTATCCTGTAGTAAGGCTAAGATTAAACAGCAGCCTTATGTTTGGGTTTAGTTCCTCTTGGAGTTCATGTAGCACACAGCCCGGGACACCGTCCGGTCCCATTGATGCTGTGTTTTTAGCTTTAGAGAGGGCAGCTCTCACCTGGGCATCTGAGAAGTTAGGGAGGCTACACTCTGCTGGGATAGTTATTTCTCCTTTTGGGGGGGAGGGGGAGGAGAAATTTGCACTGAACCTATCTCCCAGAACGTTGGCAATGTCAGTGGGTTCAGTGTATTTATTGTCATTTTGGACTAACTCTGAGCATATCTGGGAGTTTCCACCCAGGTTTCTAACATAGCTAAAGAAGGCCTTGTGATTGTCTTTTGTGATTGTTCTCTCAAAGTTGGCCTTGGATGATTTTATGAGTGATCGTAGTTTTTTGCTAGTACTGATCAGAGATGCCTTCCCATTTAGGGATTTTGCTCTGTCATGTAGTAGCTTCCTCCTTTTGTTGTAAAGTTTGTTTATGGCTGGGGTCCACCAGACCGGGCGCCTGCCTTTGGGGGAATGAGTCTTGGTTTTATTTGGGATTGCATGATCCATGCATTCTTGAAGGTGCCCGTAGAAGGCATTTGTAAAGGATTCAGCAGTGTGGGTTGTGGTTTCCACTGGCCCAGGGACCTTGAAGGATACCACTTCAGTCTTAAGAAGTGTGAAGTTTGCTTTTGAGAAGTTCTTCACTGTGGTTTTTTGCAGGGGTGGGGCGGGATGTGGATTTCCAGTGAGATTAATTTATGGTCTGATCTTACCAATGAGGGATATACTTCTGGTGTGGAGCATTTTGTCCCCATGTTTGTGATGATCAGGTCTAGTATATTGTCTCCTCTTGTGGGAATGGTGACTAGTTGTTCCATCGCATTTGAGTTTATGAATTCTAGGAACCTTTGGGCTAGGGTGTTTGGGCTTGAGTAATGTTCCCAGTCTATGTTTGGGTAGTTGAAGTCTCCCAATATGATGGTATTTGGAGAAACATTCATACTCTCCAGTGTCTTCAGGAAGGCTGTGTGGGTTTCCTGAGTTTGAGAGGGTGGTCTGTAGCATGCTACAAATTGTAAGGCAGTTTTGCCTATGGTTAGTTGCACCTGGATGGTCTCCGATGCTTCGTGCGTTGCCACTAACCTGGAGGTGTGGGTATCTTTGATGAATATGGATACTCCCCCTCCTTTTGTTTTTCGGTCCAAGTTTTGGGGCTGGAAAGCATGATATGAGGTAAAACCTGATAGTGCTGGGGTGCTCTCAGGAGCCTTGAACCAGGTTTCAGTCACTGCACAGACATTGATGTTCTCCATACTGAAAAGGGCTTCGAGGGCGTGCATCTTGAGGTTTAGACTTCTGGCATTGAGCAGCGGGCTTTATAGCAGGGGGTTGAAAAGAGCCAGGAATTGACCCAAAATGGCCAATAAACTACAAGTTGCTGGGCTGGAACCAATCCTCTAGGGACAAATAGGTTGCTCAGTGCTCCCCACTCCCACTGGTGAACAAAGAAGCTTCCTCTTATCCAAATAAGGATATGGATAGCACAGGAACTAAGACAAAGCCCAGAGATCAGCAAAATCTGAAGACTGGACTATTCTAGTTCAGAATAGCGGAAAAACAAGGATATTTTTTTTTTCTTTTTTTTTTACAGAGAAAGGGGAAAAAGATACAGTAACAAACAGTAAATGCTATAAAATGGCTAGCGCACTTGAGTGTGTTAGCCTAACAATTAAATTAAACAAAAATAACTTTTTAAAGTGCTAACAGTATAAATTCAACACAAGTACAGTAAAAACAATATGCAGAGCTGGTTTTTAAGCGAAATGCAGTAGAGATGCAGTAATTTAAGCGAAAGCCAGAAAAAATACTTATAAATCCAGGAAAGTCACTCTTTCACTCTCTGCTGCTTGTAGAACTCTGCAGGACACCACGAGGAGCTGTGTTGAGTCTTTTACAAGTGAAAAAGCGTGCAAAAGCGGGCTTTATAGCAGGGGGTTGAAAAGAGCCAGGAATTGACCCAAAATGGCCAATAAACTACAAGTTGCTGGGCTGGAACCAATCCTCTAGGGACAAATAGGTTGCTCAGTGCTCCCCACTCCCACTGGTGAACAAAGAAGCTTCCTCTTATCCAAATAAGGATATGGATAGCACAGGAACTAAGACAAAGCCCAGAGATCAGCAAAATCTGAAGACTGGACTATTCTAGTTCAGAAAATCAGGAAAACAAGGATATTTTTTTTTCTTTTTCTTTTTCTTGTGATTCCTTCTCAGCACTCAGATGGTCCACACATAGATGGATCAGTAGTATTCACCGGCACTGTTTAACTGTGGCATAATCTGAGTCTCTGTTAACCTAATTCTGTACCTTTAGCATGGGTGAGTTCTGTCTCCTCTAATTGTTGCTCTGAGGCAAACATCTTCCTTCTACAATCCGTTATACAATTCATATCAACAGTCATGCACCCTTTAAAGGAAAACTCCACCCTCTCCTACAGTTTACCTCAATTCATATGGTGCTTTTCTCCATACAGTATGGTTCCAGTATTGTGTAGGTACCAGACACATGCTTGTAATTTTTAAAACTTACATTTCCTTGCCTTGGAATCAAAGGAAGGGAAAGACTGCCTACTTTATTTAAGCTTAACTTCTCACATACTTTTGCAGAGGAATTTGTCACCACCTGCACGACATACCGTAGATACACATAAATCTGCAGTTTACACCGTCAGGTACTTCTGACAGTCTTAGATGGGCAATTAATCTTGCTAACATCAGGATCATGGCAGTTGCTGTAAAAAAGACAGAAGGCTGTGGATTTACTGCAAACAGGAGGAGACTTTAACACTCCCCTATCATAGCAAAACAAAGCAGTTAGATGAGTTATGGGTTTAAAGGCAGTTGTCACCTCTTCTGACAAATGTACATAAGCAGATAAACATTACTGAAATGCTAAGCTTTAAATCTTGGCTATTTATAATAGTTTATGTGTTAAGATAATTTCAAAATTTCCCCCGTTGTACAGGAACCAATAAAGGCTGTCCCACAATCATAGTAACCAGAATAATAGTAGTAGTAGTAGTATCGAACAACTCTGCAATCCACAGGTAGTTCAAAACACATGCAAAGTTTATTAGCGATACAAATGAAGTTAAAATTCCGCTTTAGCGATACAAGTAGAGTTAAAATTCGCTTTCATTTCCAATGCAGGAAATGTCATCAGAATAAACTACCACTTTTCTTGTCTAACATTTTATACCATTTGATTTAATTACGTTCAATTTGAACCCGTTAATCAGAGAGCAGCATTTTAAAGAAACAGACCACTGTGATTTTATACATATCATTACGTTTAACAAATGTCATGGAGACTTAAAAAACAACAGTAAATAGCACTGATGGTTCCATTAAATAAATAAATAAATAAATAATTAGTACTCGTAAGTATAAATATGTATAGTGAATATTAAATAAGTAATTGAAACATCTGATAATTATAATAAATACAATTAAGTATATTTAATATCATAATATAATGATGTAAAAATATATATTAAAAATAATAAATCACAATAAAATTAATAATCTCAATAAAATTATATGAATATTGATTGAAAAACATGAGCACCAGTATATAAACCCTTATAGAATTAGGACTATATATATATATATATATATATATATATATATATATATATATATATATATATATATGGATCTACCTGACATGGTCGACAGTTCATATAATCGACACTCATTTGGTAGACAGTTCATTTGGTCGACAAGCTGATTTGCCCCCTTCCCCAATGTTGTGCAACCCTGGAGTTGATATATATAGTTAGGGGGTGTGGGCAAAGCCCCACCTAAAATGCTTGTCGATCAAATGAACTGTCGACCAAATAAGCTGTCGACCATATGAACTGTCAACCATGTCAGGTAGATCCATATGTATATATATATATATATATATATATATATATATATATATATATATATATACAGTATAACTCCATTTAGGTAAAAAACATACATGTGCTCAGTATAAAATGTAAAAAAAAAAAATATATATATATATATATATATATATATATATATATATATATATATGTATATATATAAAATAATAATAACTAAGTCCAAAACTGTATATGATGTTGTGCAAATGGTCAGATTGGATAAATAGACAAAAATAATTGGTAATGAAGTATTGAATGAAATTCAAGTGTTATTAATTTTCATTCATAAGTATGATTCTTGTTATGTTATATTTTTTATTTTTTATTCTTATTTTTAATTTGTTTTATTTTATTTGCCCTTAATTTTAGGGCAGGTAAAAGAGACACATGGTCATTCATCCCTGGGGGTGTATTGGAATCCAGTCTCAGTTGCCAAATTAATTCTCTGTAACTGAGCTGATTCTCCCAATCCCCCCCTCTCTGTTGTTCCTAGGTATTGTTTCCAAAATCCAAAACATAAAATTAGCTTCCTTACAAAAAAGTGTATGTCGATAAAGGGCATTGGTTTCCTTCTTCCTATTAACATCATACATATGTTCATAAGCTTTAAATCTTGGCTATTTATAATAGTGTATGTGTTAAGATAACTTAATGCAGCATCAAAGATTTCTGTGACATTTAGAGAAAAGCCAGAAAATATTTTCTTCTTGTGAAGTATCAACACATTTGCCACTTTTAAGCCCTCCTCTTCCCACAAAGGACAGAACTGCAGAGGGGGGGGGGTGTGAGGGGTAGACCTCCACCTTGTTTGGTTTTATATTATATTTCACCGAAAGCTTCAAAACAATACATTTTAAACCACAGACATACACACTTACAACACCAATGACTAACTCTTTCCAGAAGACAATATATACCCTAACTAAGTAGCAGTCTATGCATCCTACGCTCCCCACACCCCCTATCTATATATACTAACTTCAGGATCACACTACAGTGGGGGAAAGGGCATATATCTTTTAGTTGCCTTACAGTACTCTACACAGTGCCAGTATTTCACTTCAGTGAAATGAGATTCTGTGAAATTAGTTTTCAGCAATTTGATTTTTCAGCGATTTGGTCAGGGTGAATTTAAATTCAGTGAAATGAGCTTTCAATGAAACAAAGTAGAGCCATATATACACACATATGTAAAAATAATGCAAATCAAACATCTTTTAACAGGCAAGACATACAAAGCAGAACCAGTCCTGACCACTTTCGTTCTTTATTTGTAGCAAGAACTTCTTCAGAAAAGCTTTGTAATGAAACATATGCAATGATAAGGTCAATATATACTGTTTTTGGTATAATATAAACCATCAGTAAGAAAGTTTTGTGTTCTTGCTATAAAAGAAAATACAAACTGCTACCTATGCGTGAATATAATCAAGGGTAATAAAAGTACAGTCAATCAAGCAGGTGAAGACAAAATTCACACAAACCCTAAACAAGCAAGTAAAATAGAGATCAAAGGCAGGAAAGTAGCTAAGAGGTCACCTAAGCCAGCGTAGTGCACATTTAATATTGTGTTAACATTTAGAAGTAACTGCCACTTCAGGTCATGCACTTCTAATAAGATGTCCCATAGAAAACATCAACCTGTTCTAACACTATGAATTTAAATTTTCTGAACCCTGTACAGTACAAACTGTGCTTACCTAATGCGTTTTTCAAGTGTTTGTTGCGGACAGCTCCACAATGTTCTTTCATTCTGTTGGAAAGTTTCCGAGAAGTTTCACCAATGCAGAAACTACTGAAACTACTAAAAGTGTCACATATTCCTGCATAAACAACATTTGAGCTATGGCAATCACAATATCTGTAGTGAATAATTGTAAAATTACAATGTTGGAAAACAAAGTCTGCACCTTTGTGAAAGCAATTGCAAATGGTACAAGAGCCGCAGGGAAACATGCTTGGTGTTTTATAGGCATTTACTGTTTTGTTCAAGCAAAACAGGTTTATCTGAATGTTCAAAAGAAATGCACAGGAACTTTGTTCTTCTGTGAGATAAAGCAGGTACATCTCCCAGAACTACTGCGATATCCTTGCTGCTATGATAATTCCTCAGTTCCTGCAAATAATGTCTTGTATTGGTTTAAAGTCCAAACAAATAGGAAGTGGGAAGCTAAGGGTATGTTCCAAGCTGCTGGCTTTATAGGTTATGGTGGGGGGGGGGGTTGTTTCATAGTATTATTGTGATTGGGTGTTTGAGGGGTTCGGTCCAAAATTGCTTGTTGGTTGGATGTTTTCAGTAAACCAAGCGTAAGTACTGGTCTGAATTTTGTCTTCCGTGATTCATTAACTTCAGTGAAAATTCTATCAAGTAGATGCTTACGGTAATTTCTATTCATAAACAAGCTATTCAGGAACTGGCTCTTTGTAGAAATTATCCTCACTGCTAATAATGTGGGAATATCTAATGAACTGTTCCCTTGCAATATTTCTCTTCATGAAAAGTAGATACTGACTGTTGAAATCCAAACAATTTTTACAGTATGTCTTCTTCCAGAAAATAATGGAATGTCAAAACAATGAGTTAGTGTCAAGAGTGATTTCCCCATCCAAGAAGTGTACTACGGAGCCACAGCCTGAGATTTTGAAATTCAGAAACGGAATGCTGTGGGATAGGGAGTGAATGATAGAGTCTAGGTCTTGCTGTGAACTTTGCTACGCAAAAAAATATATCATCAATTTAACATCTGCATAGTCTGGTATGTTGAAACTCAGGTAGATGAACAAGTGTGTTTGTTTCCCATGCAGTGAGAACAAAACTGGCATATGCAACGGCCATTTTTGAGCCCACAACCACTCCCTTTATCTGCTGATAAATAACTCCATTAAAGTAGAAAAAGTTACCCTGAAGCACCTTAGAAATCAAAGTGCAAACAGTGTCAATCCTATCAGTGGGAAAAGCAGACTGTTTAACCAGAAGTGATCTTAAATATCACAGTCTCTCAGTATGTGGAATGTTTGTACAGAGGGATTGAATATCTAGCGTTAACTAACATCCTATCAGCTGTAGCAGGCTGATGAAGAAATAGATAATTTAAAAATGCCCAGGAGTCCTTTAATGGTGTGGTATGGACTATCAGGTTCAAAAGGGAATCAATGAACTCAGAAATATTTTCCATTTAGTCCTTTTGTTAGGCACAATGTGTGTAAACAGAGCATCAGTGGCATCCTTATGCACTTTCGGAATACGGGAAAACTTCTCGAGACTAGGGAAAGGCACAAACAAATTGAAAATCATCAAAAGCAATCAAACGGTCACTTTCCATTGTTTTAAGCAGTTTATCGATGCTAGCAAAGTTACATGAGACTGTTTTAAGGTCCACAACTTTGTAGCACTCATTATTAACGAGGTCTGCCTCACGTTTACTGAAGTAAAGAGCTTGTTTCATAACGACAATACCAGTTCCCTTATCTGCCCTCATAATGTGCAGACATTTATTCTCAAGTAACAAGCTTGTTTCATCAGGACAATACCAGTTCCCTTATCTGCCCTCATAATGTGCAGACTTTTATTCTCGGAAGTAAAGAGCTTGTTTCATCGGGACAATACCAATTCCCTTATCTGCCCTCATAATGTGCAGACTTTTATTCTTGAAGTAACGAGCTTGTTTCATCAGGACAGTACCGGTTCCCTTATCTGCCCTCATAATGTGCAGACTTTCATTGTCAAAGTAACAAGCTTGTTTCATCAGGACAATACCAGTTTACCAGTTCCCTTATCTGCCCTCGTAATGTGGAGACTTTTATTCTCGAAGTAACAAGCTTGTTTCATCAAGGCAATACCAGTTCCCTTATCTGCCCTCATAATGTGCAGACTTTTATTCTCGAAGTAACAAGCTTGTTTCATCAGGACAATACCAGTTCCCTTATCTGCCCTCGTAATGTGCAGACTTTTATTCTCAAAGTAACAAGCTTGTTTCATCAGGACAATACCAGTTCCCTTATCTGCCCTCGTAATGTGCAGACTTTTATTCTCAAAGTAACAAGCTTGTTTCATCAGGACAGTACCAATTCCCTTATCTGCCCTCATAATGTGCAGACTTTTATTGTTATTCTTGAAGTAACGAGGTTGTTTCATCAGGAAAGTACCAATTTCCTCATCTGCCCTCATAATATGCAGACTTTTATTCTCAAAGTAACAAGCTTGTTTCATCAGGACAGTACCAGTTCCCTTATCTGCCCTCATAATGTGCAGACTTTTATTCTCGAAGTAACGAGCTTGTTTCATCAAGGCAATACCAGTTCCCTTATCTGCCCTCATAATGTGCAGACTTTTATTCTCGAAGTAACAAGCTTGTTTCATCAGGACAATACCAGTTCCCTTATCTGCCCTCGTAATGTGCAGACTTTTATTCTCAAAGTAACAAGCTTGTTTCATCAGGACAGTACCAATTCCCTTATCTGCCCTCATAATGTGCAGACTTTTATTGTTATTCTTGAAGTAACGAGGTTGTTTCATCAGGAAAGTACCAATTTCCTCATCTGCCCTCATAATATGCAGACTTTTATTCTCGAAGTAACAAGCTTGTTTCATCAGGACAGTACCAGTTCCCTAATCTGCCCTCATAATGTGCAGACTTTTACTGTTATTCTTGAAGTAATGAGGTTGTTTCATCAGGAAAGTACCAATTTCCTCATCTGCCCTCATAATATGCAGACTTTTACTCTTGAAGTAACAAGCTTGTTTCATCAGGACAATACCAGTTCCTTTATCTGCCCTCATAATGTGCAGACTTTTATTCTCGAAGTAACAAGCTTGTTTCATCAGGACAATACCAGTTCCCTTATCTGCCGTCATAATGTGCAGACTTTTATTCTCGAAGTAACCAGCATGTTTCCTCAGGACAATACCAGTTCCCTTATCTGCCCTCATAATGTGCAGACTTTTATTCTCGAAGTAACAAGCTTGTTTCATCAGGACAGTACCAGTTCACTTATCTGCCCTCATAATGTGCAGACTTTTATTCTCAAAGTAACAAGCTTGTTTCATCAGGACAGTACCAGTTCACTTATCTGCCCTCATAATGTGCAGACTTTTATTCTCGAAGTAATAAGCTTGTTTCATCAGGACAATACCAGTTCCCTTATCTGCCATCATAATGTGCAGACTTTTATTCTCGAAGTAACCAGCATGTTTCCTCAGGACAATACCAGTTCCCTTATCTGCCCTCATAATGTGCAGACTTTTATTCTCGAAGTAACAAGCTTGTTTCATCAGGACAGTACCAGTTCACTTATCTGCCCTCATAATGTGCAGACTTTTATTCTCGAAGTAGCAAGCTTGTTTCATCAGGACAATACCAGTTCCCTTATCTGCCTTCATAATGTGCAGACTTTTATTCTCGGAAGTAAAGAGCTTGTTTCATCAGGACAATACCAGTTCCCTTATCTGCCCTCATAATGTGCAGACTTTTATTCTCGAAGTAACAAGCTTGTTTCATCAGGACAATACCAGTTCACTTACCTGCCCTCATAATGTGCAGACTTTTATTCTCGGAAGTAACAAGCTTGTTTCATCAGGACAATAACAGTTCCCTTATCTGCCGTCATAATGTGCAGACTTTTATTCTCGAAGTAACAAGCTTGTTTCATCAGGACAATACCAGTTCCCTTATCTGCCCTCATAATGTGCAGACTTTTATTCTCGAAGTAACAAGCTTGTTTCATCAGGACAATACCAGTTCCCTTATCTGCCCTCATAATGTGCAGACTTTTATTCTCAAAGTAACAAGCTTGTTTCATCAGGACAATACCAGTTCCCTTATCTGCCCTCGTAATGTGCAGACTTTTATTCTCGAAGTAACAAGCTTGTTTCATTAAGACAATACCAGTTCCCTTATCTGCCCTTATAATGTGCAGACTTTTATACTTTTATTCTCAAAGTAACAAGCTTGTTTCATCCAGACAGTGCCAGTTCCCTTATCTGGCCTCGTAATGTGCAGACTTTTATTCTTATTCTTGAAGTAATGAGGTTGTTTCATCAGGAAAGAACCTGTTCCCTTATCTGCCCTCATAATATGCAGACTTTTATTCCCGAAGTAACAAGCTTGTTTCATCAGGACAATACCAGTTCCCTTATCTGCCGTCATAATGTGCAGACTTTTATTGTCAAAGTAACAAGCTTGTTTCATCAGGACAATACCAGTTCCCTTATCTGCCCTCTTAATTTGCAGACTTTTATTCTCAAAGTAACCAGCTTGTCTCCTCAGGATAGTACCAGTTCCTTTATCTGCCCTCATAATGTGCAGACTTTTATTCTTGAAGTAACGAGATTGTTTCATCAGGACAATACCAGTTCCCTTATCTGCCGTCATAATGTGCAGACTTTTATTATCAAAGTAACAAGCTTGTTTCATCAGGACAATACAAGTTCCTTTATCTACCCTAATAATGTGCAGACTTTTATTCTCGAAGTAACAAGCTTGTTTCATCAGGACAATACCAGTTCCCTTATCTGCCCTCATAATGTGCAGACTTTTATTCTCGAAGTAACAAGCTTGTTTCATCAGGACAATACCAGTTCCCTTATCTGCCCTCATAATGTGCAGACTTTTATTGTTATTCTTGAAGTAACGAGGTTGTTTCATCAGGAAAGTACCAATTTCCTCATCTGCCCTCATAATATGCAGACTTTTATTCTCGAAGTAACAAGCTTGTTTCATCAGGACAGTACCAGTTCCCTAATCTGCCCTCATAATGTGCAGACTTTTACTGTTATTCTTGAAGTAACGAGGTTGTTTCATCAGGAAAGTACCAATTTCCTCATCTGCCCTCATAATATGCAGACTTTTATTCTTGAAGTAACAAGCTTGTTTCATCAGGACAATACCAGTTCCCTTATCTGCCCTCGTAATGTGCAGACTTTTATTCTCGAAGTAACAAGCTTGTTTCATCAGGACAATACCAGTTCCCTTATCTGCCCTCGTAATGTACAGACTTTTACTCTCGAAGTAACAAGCTTGTTTCAACAGGACAGTACCAGTTACCTTATCTGCCCTCATAATGTGCAGACTTTTATTCTCAAAGTAACAAGCTTGTTTCATCAGGACAATACCAGTTCCCTTATCTGCCTTCATAATGTGCAGACTTTTATTCTCGGAAGTAAAGAGCTTGTTTCATCAGGACAATACCAGTTCCCTTACCTGCCCTCGTAATGTGCAGACTTTTATTCATGAAGTAACAAGCTTGTTTCATCAGGACAATACCAGTTTCCTTATCTGCCCTCGTAATGTGCAGACTTTTATTCACGAAGTAACAAGCTTGTTTCATCAGGACAATACCAGTTCCCTTATCTGCCTTCATAATGTGCAGACTTTTATTCTCGGAAGTAAAGAGCTTGTTTCATCAGGACAATACCAGTTCCCTTATCTGCCCTCGTAATGTGCAGACTTTTACTCTCGAAGTAACAAGCTTGTTTCAACAGGACAGTACCAGTTACCTTATCTGCCCTCATAATGTGCAGACTTTTATTCTCAAAGTAACAAACTTGTTTCATCAGGACAGTACCAGTTCCCTTATCTGCCCTCATAATGTGCAGACTTTTATTCTCGAAGTAACAAGCTTGTTTCATCAGGACAATACCAGTTCCCTTATCTGCCCTCATAATGTGCAGACTTTTATTGTTATTCTTGAAGTAACGAGGTTGTTTCATCAGGAAAGTACCAATTTCCTCATCTGCCCTCATAATATGCAGACTTTTATTCTCGAAGTAACAAGCTTGTTTCATCAGGACAGTACCAGTTCCCTAATCTGCCCTCATAATGTGCAGACTTTTACTGTTATTCTTGAAGTAACGAGGTTGTTTCATCAGGAAAGTACCAATTTCCTCATCTGCCCTCATAATATGCAGACTTTTATTCTTGAAGTAACAAGCTTGTTTCATCAGGACAATACCAGTTCACTTATCTGCCCTCATAATGTGCAGACTTTTATTCTCGAAGTAACAAGCTTGTTTCATCAGGACAATACCAGTTCCCTTATCTGCCCTCGTAATGTACAAGACTTTTATTCTCGAAGTAACAAGCTTGTTTCATCAGGACAATACCAGTTACCTTATCTGCCCTCATAATGTGCAGACTTTTATTCTCGAAGTAACAAGCTTGTTTCATCCAGACAGTGCCAGTTCCCTTATCTGCCCTCGTAATGTGCAGACTTCTATTCTCGAAGTAACGAGCTTGTTTCATCAGGACAATACCAATTCCCTTACCTGCCCTCGTAATGTGCAGACTTTTATTCTTATTCTTGAAGTAATGAGGTTGTTTCATCAGGAAAGTACCAGTTCCCTTATCTGCCCTCATAATATGCAGACTTTTATTCTCGTAGTAACACGCTTGTTTCATCAGGACAGTACCAGTTCCCTAATCTGCCCTCGTAATGTACAAGACTTTTATTCTCGAAGTAACAAGCTTGTTTCATCAGGACAATACCAGTTCCCTTATCTGCCCTCGTAATGTACAAGACTTTTATTCTCGAAGTAACAAGCTTGTTTCATCAGGACAATACCAGTTCCCTTATCTGCCCTCGTAATGTACAAGACTTTTATTCTCGAAGTAACAAGCTTGTTTCATCAGGACAATACCAGTTCCCTTATCTGCCCTCGTAATGTGCAGACTTTTACTCTCGAAGTAACAAGCTTGTTTCAACAGGACAGTACCAGTTACCTTATCTGCCCTCATAATGTGCAGACTTTTATTCTCAAAGTAACAAACTTGTTTCATCAGGACAGTACCAGTTCCCTTATCTGCCCTCATAATGTGCAGACTTTTATTCACGAAGTAACAAGCTTGTTTCATCAGGACAATACCAGTTCCCTTATCTGCCTTCATAATGTGCAGACTTTTATTCTCGAAGTAACAAGCTTGTTTCATTAAGACAATACCAGTTCCCTTATCTGCCCTCGTAATGTGCAGACTTTTATTCTCGAAGTAACAAGCTTGTTTCATTAAGACAATACCAGTTCCCTAATCTGCCCTTATAATGTGCAGACTTTTATTCTCGAAGTAACAAGCTTGTTTCATTAAGACAATACCAGTTCCCTAATCTGCCCTTATAATGTGCAGACTTTTATTCTCGAAGTAACGAGCTTGTTTCATCAGGACAATACCAGTTCCCTTATTTGCCCTCGTAATGTGCAGACTTTTATTCTCGAAGTAACAAGCTTGTTTCATCAGGACAATACCAGTTCCCTTATCTGCCCTCATAATGTGCAGACTTTTATTCTCGAAGTAACAAGCTTGTTTCATCAGGACAGTACCAGTTCCCTAATCTGCCCTCATAATGTGCAGACATTTATTGTTATTCTTGAAGTAACGAGGTTGTTTCATCAGGAAAGTACCAGTTTCCTCATCTGCCCTCATAATATGCAGACTTTTATTCTTGAAGTAACACGCTTGTTTCATCAGGACAATACCAGTTCCCTTATCTGCCCTCGTAATGTGCAGACTTTTATTCTCAAAGTAACAAGCTTGTTTCATCAGGACAATACCAGTTCCCTTATCTGCCCTCTTAATTTGCAGACTTTTATTCTCGAAGTAACGGGCTTGTTTCATCAGGGCAATACCAGTTCCCTTATCTGCCCTCTTAATGTGCAGACTTTTATCCTCAAAGTAACGAGCTTGTTTCATCAGGACAGTACCGGTTCCCTTATCTGCCCTCATAATGTGCAGACTTTCATTGTCAAAGTAACGAGCTTGTTTCATCAGGACAGTACCAGTTCACTTATCTGCCCTCTTAATTGCAGACTTTTATTCTTGAAGTCACCAGCTTGTTTCCTTAGGATAGTACCATTTCCTTTATCTGCCCTCATAATGTGCAGACTTTTATTCTCGAGGTAACGAGATTGTTTCCTCAGGACAGTACGAGTTCCCTTATCTGCCCTCATAATGTGCAGATTTTATTCTCGAAATAACGAGCTTGTTTCATCAGGACAATACCAGTTCCCTTATCAGCCCTCATAATGTGCAGACTTTTATTCTCGAAGTAACAAGCTTGTTTCATCAGGACAATACCAGTTCCCTTATCTGCCCTCGTAATGTGCAGACTTTTATTCTCGAAGTAACAAGCTTGTTTCATCAGGACAGTACCAGTTCCCTTATCTGCCCTCATAATGTGCAGACTTTTATTGTTATTCTTGAAGTAACGAGGTTGTTTCATCAGGAAAGTACCAATTTCCTCATCTGCCCTCATAATATGCAGACTTTTATTCTCGAAGTAACGAGCTTGTTTCATCAGGACAATACCAGTTCCCTTATCTGCCCTCGTAATGTGCAGACTTTTACTGTTATTCTTGAAGTAATGAGGTTGTTTCATCAGGAAAGTACCAATTTCCTCATCTGCCCTCATAATATGCAGACTTTTATTCTCAAAGTAACAAGCTTGTTTCATCAGGACAATACCAGTTCCTTTATCTGCCCTCGTAATGTGCAGACTTTTATTCTCGAAATAACAAGCTTGTTTCATCAGGACAATACCAGTTCCCTTATCTGCCCTCATAACATGCAGACTTTTATTCTCAAAGTAACAAGCTTCTTTCATCATGGACAGTACCAGTTCCGTTATGTGCTCTCATAATGTGCAGACTTTTACTCTTTTCCAGCTCATGAACTGTTAGTTTTTGCAACAAGTCTTACAAATCACCGTCACACACTTTTAGAAAGATCTGCAGTGTGTTATATAAGGGAGAGTTGTAAACATTTTTCCTTCTGAGGGTCTTACTCATAATGGTATCATTTGTTCCTGATGGTTCAACCTCAGCATCATCCAGTTGAAATCGTAAGTTCAGCTTTCTAAGAAACATCTGCAGGTCTAGTATAAGGTTGGGTAAATTAGCGGGTTGCGCTAGGATAAAAGTGAATCCCTTGTTTAATACACTAAGTGATTCACTCGGGAACACTCTGCTTGTTAAAGATTGCTGAGCTGGAATTGTAGTAACTACAGTAACCTTAGGGTTTACTGCCATTGACCAGTCCTCCTTGGTCTTCCCCTCGTACGACCCCTTCCTCTCAATGTCTGTCCTTTGCCTCTCTCTGCCTGTCTGGTACTTGTTTGCCCCCTCATTGTATATCCTCTGCTCGATCTCCCTTCCCCTCTCAATGCATCCTTTTGGGAAGAGGATAAAAAAGGACCACTCTGTCTCTCAGAATCAGGTGTGTCTTGGAAATCCAAAGTAACTTCTGTGGTGCTTGGGAGAGGATGTGAATCCTAAATTATATTGTCTGGATGGACAGGAGGAATGGGTGTAACAGGTGCTGCTGCAGGAAAACCTTGTTGTGAATTCCTGAATCTTGGAATAAGAACTAACTGGTTATGTTGTTCATTCTTAAGGGGATAAGCCTGTTGGTTTTGATATTGAAAGATTTCCCTTTGCAAATTCTGTTTTTTTCCTGTGGCTCAAAGTCACATGTCTTGTGATCCTTGGAGAAATCCCAAACAGAATATGTTGGTGTCATTGAAAGTTGGGGTGTTGCCAAATAACTGAATGTAGATCAGAGATTTCTTTTTTAAGGTCTTTCAGTTTAGCCAACTTAGTACTGATCAGGACACATAAAATTTGCAATCCTACTTCATTGTAGATATCAACCAGGTCATTGTATAATGCCGGGTTTTTGGTAGTCCTACTGGGAAATTTAAAACATCGTAACACTTGTGGGACTACTTTATTTTGCGAGCAGCTGGAAAGGAATAAGTTATTATATTCTATGTTTTTAAATGTTGTAAGTAATCGTTCCAGCTTGAACAAAAGCGGCTTGAAATTCTCAGTCAGAAATTATCTGTCCTGTACTGGTAGCCTTAGAAAAAGAGAAAGTTGTTATTCATCATTTTGTAGGAAAGGATTGGTTCTGCCTTCGGTATTGAGAAGATCCAGCAGATGATCATTATTTGCTCTGACATTTTGAGCATTCAAATGGTTAAGTTCTTTAAAGGCACTGACCTGCACTGATGTTAATGAAACCATTAATTATGTTCTGCATCCTGGCTGTTGCATCTGCCAGTGTTTGAATTGAACTGGCAAGGTTCAGTGGAGTCTTATGAGTTGTCAGATCAAACAAAAGTTGGCTACCGGAGCCAGAATCTTCTGTCAGTCCATCTGCCATGGCACCAGATTGGAAAACTAAAAATAGTAAACTGGAGAACCGATTGCAAAAAAAAGAAGAAAAAAAACTAAATGCAAATAAAACTTTATTTACCAGGCAAGACAGACAAAGCAGGGCCAGTGTTGAGCAATTTTGTTCTTTATTTGTGGCAAGAACCTCTTCAAAAAAAAACTTTGTAATGAAAAATATGCAGTGGTAAGGTCAATATATACTATTTTTAGTATAATAAAAGCCATCAATAAGAAAAGTACATGTCCTTGTTACACAAGAAAATATAAACTGCTATGTGTGAATGTAATCAAGACTAATAAATTTACAAAGTCAATCAAGCAGGTGAAGAGAAAATTCACACAAACTCTAAACAAGCAAGCAAAATAGAGATCAAAGGCAGAAAAATAGCTCAGGGGTCACCTAAGCCAGTGCAGTGCACATTTAATATTGTGTTTCATTAAGCCCTGGGAAAGAGTCAGCATTTAGAAATAACTGCCACTTCGGTTCACGTACTTCTAAGAGAGTATCAATGTTCCCATACAAAACATCAACCTGTTCTAGCACAATGAATTTAAATTTTCTGAACCCTGTGCAGTATAAACTGTGTTTACATAATGCATTTTCAAGTCCTTGTTGCTGACAGCTCCATAATGTTCTTTTATTCTGTTGGAAAGTTTCACCTATGTATAAACTACTAAAAGTGTCCCATATTCCTGCGTAAACAACATATGAGCTATGGCAATCAAAATATCTGCGGTGAATAACTGTAAAATTGCAATGTTGGAAAACAAAGTCTGCACCTTTGTGAATGTAACTGCGAACAATACAAGAGCCACAGGGAAACATGCCTGGTGTTTTATCGGCATTTACTGCTTGTTCAAGAAAAAAAGTTTTATCTGCGTGTTCAAAAGAAATGCATAGGGACTTTGTTCTTTAGTGAGAGAAAGCAGGTGCATCTCCCAGAATTGCCTTGATAGCCCTGCTGCGTCTGATAATTTCCCAGGTCCTGGAAATAATGTCTCATATTGGTTTAATGTTCAAACAAATAGGAAGTGGGAAGCCAAGGGTACGTTACGTAATAAGTTTAGTAAGCATTATCAATTTATACATTCTAGTAAATGTTGTTTAATATTTTAGTTATTCACTGTTATGCCTCAGCTATGTGTTATACATGCAATCTTTGTCAAAGGTCTTTATGACACTATTTTTTCTTTGTATTGCTAAGTGTATTTATTACTCATTATTACCTTTGTCAATGTAATGCAGGTCATGGCTGAAAATGGTCCTGGGGCTAGTTCACTTTCCTGGTTAGCAAAGTATAAATAAGTATGAAATTGGGAAAAAAGAGGGGAGAATATGGTAGAAATAATTAAGGAACTAGTAAAGCATGCTTTAATTCTGCATCATTCATGAAAGAGAGAAAAACTTCCTAGTGAAGGCATTAGGAAGCAGAAGACAGACTTACTTTGGAGTTATTTTCATTAGTACTTGTCACATGTATATAATACAGCAAGGATCATTATCTGCAGTGAGAATTTTCACACCTCAGCATGAGAGTGTCGGGGAAGGTGTGTCAATTCCTTTAGAACTACAAAAGAATCCCTTTAGAAAAACCTGATATTTACCTTCCTTTTTTCCGGAAGTAGCTAAGAACTATTTATAATATAGAACAAGCTCTGACAGACACATAAATGAGGCTCACTCATTACAGAAGGTGTGTTAGATGACAGTGCTTCACACTCCTGCCATTCTATCGTAATAGCATGAGAAAACAACATCACTTCCTTATGTCTAGCATGAATTATATAAAGAGGACTTGAAATGTATTCTGGCAAGAAGGAATGAAAGCAAGAAAACAAAATTACGCTACCAAGGCAGGCCCCATTAGCCACCATTTTGTGTGAGACACATTAACATTGTAAAAGAAGCAATTTGAGTGATTTTGAGGCATTAAAATAACTCAGAAAACAAAGATACAATAAAACAATTTTTTTTTGAGTTCTAAGGTGTTTTCCTTTAACAACAACAGTCACACTTGCCTTAACAAAATGGTTATCAACCAAATAGAATCCAATAGTTTCTTCCCAATGAAAATTGAAATTCATATTTATATTGCATACTCTTAAACATCCTCTTTTAATATGCCCCATATTCCAAAATAGTAACATTAAACTATTTGGCCAACACATTATATTCTAACACAAAGCATTATTTCTCCCTTTCTCCAGTGCTATATGTTAAATGTGTAAAAGCATGATAGAGAAGGAGATTCTTAATTTTGTCCCCAAATTTCACTATTTTCTGTGAAATTAACTTAGCCCTATATCATGGACAAGCTCTACAATAAGAGATTTCTGCTTCATTCCAACCATATATCATTTTCAGTAAAATGAACTGCATAAAAAGTCATTCAAATTACTAAAAACTTCTTCTGGCTCATAAGTACAAATGACAGAAATTTCAGGTGATTGAATTTAGTATCACCTATACATCCTTTATGTCCCAACAAATTCATATCCAACAAATCTACCTGCTGTATAAGAATAACACAGGAAGAGGAAAACTAGTAACCTGAAGTATCCTTAAAAATGCTATAAAATCAAATGTGTCCTTGGGCCAATAAAATCAGATCTTCACAGTATTCATCTCATTTCAGGGCGCCATGTTTATATAACAGTTATCTATGATTAATTTTGTAATGTGCAATAAAAATGTTCAATCTGTCTAACTTTTGTGTAAAGCTTGACATTGCAGTATGTCAAAGATTCACTTTTCTCAGAGGAAGAGTCCAAGCTGGGTGTAGTCCCTCTTAAGGTATGTCATCTATTCTTTGATTTGTTTTAAATATTATTATATGTTCAATTTTAACTTCTGCAATTCATCTTGAAAAAGTCATAGAAATGAGCATTAAATGAGTCACCCAGACCTTATTTTACAACACACACTACTCTGAGCAAAAAGAAAATCTGATAGAACCATGTGGTAATAGGAATTACTTTAATATACAAAATCCAACAAGCACTTTTGCCAAAGTTTTATCAAGCAGGAAACATAAAAAAAACAAAGTTCAGAGCTCTAATTTTTAAGTAGCATCAGCAAATCATGTAATCAAATTATTTAAAGAAAAGTACAGTTTTGTACCTACCATAAATGTAGATGTCCGAGTGTTCACACTGCTGCAGTCATTACACTTGGGTTATCCTGCCATCAGGCGGTCCCATAGTTGGCCAGAGTTCCAAAGTCTTGGTCCGGCGTCGGTTGCTGCCACTTCTTCCCTGATGTCAGTGCGCCAGGGCTATAAAAGATGCATCCAACGCCATTTTCTTCAGTTTTTCTTGCCCCAGATGTCAGGTGCCCCCAGGTAGGTAGGCAATACATATTGCTAATAAAACATATAAATAAAAATAAAAACAATACCTTCAGATACAAGTAAATACACCACAAAGGTTGTATAGGATAGACAGGTATAGATAAGCCCAGCTAGGACAGAGGGGATGGAGGGAGGGTAACCTGGACTGCAGCAGTGTGAACACTCGAACATCTACATTTATGGTAGGTACAAAAGTGTACTATGTTCATCGTGTTACACTGCTGCAGTCATTACACTTGGGTAGAATCCCAAAGCTAAGGTTGGGTGGCTGGTCTATAAAGAATTTGGATTGGCAATGAGGCCCTCCAGAACTGCAGTGGCAAATCCTGCTCTGGATTTAGAGTAAAGAGGCAAGTGGTATGCTTGGTAAAGGTGTGCACTGAACTCCAAGTTGCCACCTCCAGAATTTCCTTAGTTGGTACTCCTCTAAGAAAGGCTGTTGAAGTGGCTGTTGCTCTGGTAGAATGTGGCCTAATATTATTAGGGACTGATTTTCCATGCTGTGTGTAGCAGTAACGAATACAGTGTCCTATCCATTTGGAGATAGTCTGCTTTGAGATAGCCTTGTCCTGTGATCCTGCAGCATATGCCACAAACAGTTGCTCAGTTTTCCTGAAAGCTTTTGTTTTGTCCAAGTAGAAGCGTAACTGCCTGTGTATGTCCAAAGAGTGCAGAAATTTCTCCCCTTTATTCTGTGGGTTTGGATAAAAAGTTGGCAAATGGATGATTTGGTTAAGAGCCACACTAGATACCACCTTTGGCATGAAGGTAGGGTTTGTCCTTAAAGAAACCCTGTCCTGATGAAAAATTATAAAAGGTTCCACTGCCATTAATGCCTGTAGCTCTGAGACTCTTCGTGCTGAAGTTACTGCCAGGAGCAGAGCTGTTTTCCATGATAAAAATTTTAGTTCGGCTGTATTGGCTGGCTCAAATGGTGGCAGGGTCAGTTTTTCCAAAACAAAATTGAGGTCCCAGGCTGGTGTTGGTGCCCTCCGGGGTGGTCTTATGTTTTTAGCCCCTCTGAGGTACTGCTTTAACAAGGGGTGAGGGAATAAAGGAGGATCCGTGTTGTAATGTGCTGAAATGGCAGAGGCGTGGATCTTAATTTATGAGAAGGATAGGCCTTTGTCCAGCATCTCAGTTAAGTATTGTAAAATCTGAGGAATGTTTGGGACAAGTTTGTCTAGGCTTTGAGCCTGGTTCCAGGTGCAGAATCTCTTCCATTTTTCTGAGTAAGATTTCCTGGTGCTAGGCCTCCTGGCCTCCAAAATGACATCCATAACTACTTTACAAAGAGGTGCTGCCTGTCTGACTAATGGATCTGCCATGCAGCCAGGTTTAGTGTTTTCAGCTGACTGTGCAGGATCTGATTGTTTTGTTGAGTCAGAAGGTGTGAAATTTGAGGCAGAATCCATGGTGGGCCTTGAGCTAAGTTCTTTAAGATTGGGTACCAGTGCTGGAGTGGCCAGTCTGAAGCAATCAGGATCATATGTGTTTTTTCTTGTCTGGCTTTTAGGAGTACCTTTGAAAGGAGAGGCAGTGGTGGGAAGGCATAAACCTTTAGGTTTTTCCAGATGAACGAGAGAGCATCCACTTTCCATGCTTGTGTGTGGTAAGTCCTTGTGCAGAATTTTTGTAGTTGACAATTCAGTGGGGAGGCAAAAAGATCTATATCTGGGCATCCCCATTTGTGCGTTACCATGCTGAAGACTTGTGGATTCAATTTCCATTCGTGAGGGTCCATGATATTTCTGCTTAGGTCATCTGCCAGAGTATTTTTCCTTCCTGGCAGGAATTGTGCTTGCAGATGAACTTGATAAATTAGAGTTGTGTTCCACAAGGTCATGGCTTTCCTGCATAGGGGATAAGAATGAGTGCCCCCTTGTTTGTTTATGTACCTCATTACTGTAGTGTTGTCTGTCCTTAGTAGTAATTGTCCTGGATGCAGAAGGTCCTTAAAAGCTGTTAGGGCATTTTGAACAGCCAACATCTCTTTTTGATTGATGTGAAGATGCATTTGGTCTGTGGTCCACTTGCCCTGAATGCATTTTCCTGCCATGTGTGCTCCCCAGGCATAATCCGAAGCATCTGTTGTTAGAATCTGCCTGGCTGTGGGTAGAGTGAAAGGCTGACCCTTGATGAGGTGACATGCCTGTGTCCACCATCGAAACTCCTGTTGTAGGCAGGGAATTATTGGAATTACTGCTTCCAAACTGTGAGAGTGTTGAGTCCAAACACTTTTTAGGTACCATTGTAATTTCCTCATATGCAGTCTGGCATATGGGATTAGTAGTATGCAGGATGCCATGAATCCCAGGGCCTGCAGAATTTTTTTTGCAGGGAGATGGGACTTTTTTGCTAGTAATTGAAAATATTGAGTCAGTTGTCCTTGTTTGTCTGGGGTGAGGTAAGCCATCTGGGCCGTTGTATTTAAGCTGGCACCCAGGAATGTTATCTGCTGTGAGGGCACTAGTTTTGACTTCTTTTCATTTACTGTGTACCCTAGAGAAATTAGCAACCTTTTTACAAACGCCAGATGCTTTAGAAGAATGTCTTGTCTCTGCTTGAATGAGGCAGTCGTCCAGGTATGGATATATTTGAATTCCTTTTTGTCTGCAAAATGCGATTACTGGTGCCAGGCACTTTGTAAAGACCCTGGGCGCAGTAGATAAGCCAAAGGGCAGTGCAGAGAATTCGTAATGCATTGTACCAGCTTTGAATCTGAGGTATCTTCTGCAATTTTGTCTGATAGGGACATGCAGGTATGCCTCTTTGAGGTCCAGAGTAACAAGCCAAGCCTTCTTGCCCAGCATGGGAAGAAGCTGCTGTAGTGTCAACATTTTGAATTTCGGAACATCCAGGTAAGTATTTAGAGTTGAAAGGTCTAGAATGGGTCTCCAGACTTTGTCCTTTCTGGGGACCAAGAAGAGTCTTGAGTAAAATCCTTGTTCTTGTTCTTGCTGTGGCACTCTTTGAATATCTCTCATGTCCATGAGGGCTGAAATTTGTTTTTGAGCCTCTGCCCATTGATTTTGTGGCAGATTTGGCATTCCTTTTAACCTTGGTAAAGTGTGAAAATGGAACCTGTAACCATGAGACACAATATTCAGAACCCATTTGTCTTGGGTGATTGTTTGCCAATTTTGAGAAAAAAGTGCTAGTTTTCCCCCTAAGGGTGCTGCCAAAAAGGAAGTGCTTGGCGTACGCAGGGGGAAGTCATTGGGACTGTTTCCTGTAAGGTTGAGACTTGTCCTCACCATCTTTTGGGGTTGAGGTGCCCCACTGTCGTGGTCTGTTAGAGCCTTGGGGTTGAGATCTGCCTCTTGGGCATCTGTATCTGCCTCTCTGTGGCCTGTCTGACACTGGAAAGGACCAATTCTTTGTAGGCCAATTTCTGCTAAATCAAGGTGACTGTACCTGTAAGAAATCTTTGACTGTTTGCATAGATTTAGCTTTATCCTCCATTTTCTTTAACACCTCTTCTGCCTTAACTCCAAACAAGGTGTCATGCTGTAAAGGGGCATCCAATAATTTTGCCTTAACATGATCAGGTAAACTCTGCTCTTTTAACCAATCATGTCTTCAAATCACAGAACCTGTAACTGCGGCTCTGCAAGAGGCCTCTAAAGAATCAAAACCACATTGCAGAGTATGTTTTCCCACCTGTTCAACTGCATGCAGTAAATCCTGCATTTCCTTATAGTCAAGGGCTTCTGAGCTTGCAAGCATTTTCTGTTTTAACTGAGCCATTAAATATTGTTGGTACTTAAGCATGTGAAACTGGCAATTTAAAGCCCTTACTGCTAGTTGTAGAGGTGTAAACTTTCTTCCCCCATCTATCCAGTGCTCTGGAATCTCTGTCAGAGGGGACTGGATTTTTTGCAATGGAAGCCTTAACCCCTTTGGGACCCTGGGAAATAGTTTCTGGATCAGGAGAAGGGTTTTTATAAAGAAACTTGTGAGAGTCAGGGACTCTATAATACCTATCTGGCTTGGCTGGTGCAGGGGATAAAGAATCAGGAGATAAACTGGATTCAGAGAACACATCAGCCACAATATCTAACACAGGTGGGATATCTAGGGGCCTGTGCTGAGGCAATAAAAGGAAGTCCCTGAGCCTTTTCTTGGATTCTGAGTACTCCTGACTTTCCCAGTGGAAGTGCTCCCTCATGGTATGTAAGGTTTTCCCAAAAGAATAATCCTCAGGAGGAGAGGCTGAAGGGATGGATTCTTCAGCATCAGAGTCCTCATAGGGGGGTAGAGAGTATCCCTGGTCTGAAGAGGAATCAGAGGAAATGGAAACCTGGTCAGAGGAATCATAATCTGTATCCTGCCTAGGCCTTTTCTCAGGAGGGGGATGGGAACCCCTGATTAGTGTAATGAGGTCTTCGCCATTTTAAGCATCTGTTTCTTAGGCATGGAGGACTGTCCAGGAGAATGCTGTACTTGCTTCTTTGTCTTTAATGGTGTTTTTGTCTTGGCTGTTGCTTGAATGGTAAGCTGTGAACGTCTGAAGACACCCTCAGAAGCCAATGCCTGCTCAGCGGCTCCAGACTCATCTGAGGGGTTAGTTTCCGTAGGCCCAATACCTTGAGTTTCCAGAGGCCTAGTTGTCTCCACATGGGAGTCGGAGGTGGCCTGTGGCTCTGAGGTAGTGGGTGTCAGGGGCTGCGAAAGCGCCTCACTGAGAACCGGTGAACTGGTAACTGGCCTGGAAGAGGCTTCGTCGTCAGTTTTGGACTTCGGATGCCTGTCCTTATCCTTGTCTTTGCGTTTTTTCATAATTGCGGTCGTCGGTTGATCCAACGGCATAGTGTAATTAAATCTGCGGCCAAAGTAGTGCAAAGCAAAATCAAAACGTTGTTTAATAGTGCGTTTGTTAAATCTAGCACAAAAGCGACAACTAGTGACATCGTGATCAAGGCCTAGGCATGGAATACAGTAAGAGTGGAAGTCCGTATGAGGTATTTGCTTCCCACAAGTAATACAATTATTAACTTCTTCTGACATCGGTCTGAGGCAAGAAAAAAGTTTCCCCAACGGGGTACTTAGCTTTATTGAAGACTTTGGATCTTAAATTCGACTTCAAAAATCTCAGGAGTCGGCCGACCGGCACTTGCAAACTGCTTTTGCTTCCGGCACCATGCGGCAAGAAAGACTAAAGAAAATGGCGTCGGATGCATCTTTTATACCCCTGGCGCACTGACGTCAGGGAAGAAGTGACAGCAACCGACGCCGGACCAAGACTTTGGAACTCTGGCCAACTACAGGACCACCCGATGGCAGGATAACCCAAGTGTAATGACTGCAGCAGTGTAACACGATGAACATCAGTGTTTATATAAGATGATATACATCAAAATGCATAAAGACAGCTGCTTTCGAAATTGGGTTGATTAATCTGCATGTTATATTGACCACAATGGACTGGATGGTGAATGAACATCTGTTCTGACTTCTAATCTTCAATATCTTAATTCCTTTGGTTCTAGTTTCATTGATTTCATCTAATTCTTTTTAGTTATATTATTAATTAATTAACCAGCTGCCATGATTAAGCTCTGTCATTAGTATTTCAAGCAATTTAGTATGAAAGGGACTTAATATCTGCTGCCAGCTTCCCACTTTAATTCATCATAGCCCACTTAGATTGTAATCCATTCATGGTCATTTCTGGGTGCCAAAAAACTATGTTTGTTTAAAGATTTTCTCCTAGATTCATACACGTTATGTACAAATGTGTACAGTAGTTGCATTTGCTATGTTTACGCCAGTGAAACAAAGAAAGACATAGCAGCAAAATGGACCATAAAAGGTACAAAATACAATCCACAAAACTAAAACCAGTGGTTCAAATATCTCTGTCAGCATGAGAATTTAACACATAACATAAAACGCAAAGGCTTTGAGCCTCATGGACTCTTTATCAACGCAAACAATACAAATAATCACTCATTTCTTAAATAAAATAGCCAGCCTATCAAAATTCTAAATACCATCATGACTAACATTGTAAGACATAAATTATATAAAATATACATAATTCAATCTACACAATAAATATACAATTTAAAATAGCCCAATAAACATTTTGAACACTGCCCGGATTAGTATTAAGTAGAAGAATGCTTCAATTTAAGTTACTGGTTTAATGCTATTTGTTGTATTGAGACCTGGTGGTAAATCAGCCCTAAAGTAATTTATCCATCAATGCTCAGCAAGCTCAGTTTGAGTAATAAGATTGCCACCTCTTCACTCTACATAGATTTGTTGTAAAACCCGAAATTTAAATGAATGTTCATCACTGGACAGAGAGATGTGTTTATACAAAGCATTGGTATCAACATTCCTATGAATTTCACTTAAATGTGATGCAATCCTGTCTTTTAGCTTCTAGTTAGTTTTACCTATATAAAAACAGCTACATTTTACACCGTTTGCAAAATAAACAACATTCCCAGTGTTACATATAGCAAAGGTGTTAGAAATAATTTTTTTGGGGTAATTGGATGCACAAAGTCTTTCTCTAAACTAATATATTTACAATAAACACACATGTAACAAGAGAGGGCAGTCCTTTTAGTAGAAATAAATGGCTTTTCATTTTGAGTAGAACCTAAATCCTTACAACAAAGAAACTGTTTCCAATTCCTCTCCTTTTCATAAATGAAGTATGGTTTTTCACACACTATTTTTCTTATTTCAATGTTCGAATTCAGAGTAGCCCAATTTGTTTCAAACAATCGCTGTCTGTCTGCCTGTGATTCCTCCCATGGCTTCAAGGTTGGAAGGTTGGGTTGGGAGGGTGGCCTAATGGTTAAGGTATTTGCCTTACAAACATGAGGTGCAGAGTTTGAGTCTCACAAGGGATAATTGGCTAGGCTTAAAATGGCTTGCAAGGGCAGTTAGCTTAGTACTAATCTATGAACCTATGAACCTAAGTTAAACTTTTAAGGTATCCTTCATATCAGACCACCAAGGAAACCAGTTCCTCCTCCTTGGGATATACATTTTGTTCTAGAGAAACTTACTTTGGCTTCTTTGAACCAGCAGGTGGTTCTTCTCTTCAGCATTGCACTTGGAAAACAATTCTTTCAGTGGCCATCACCTCTGCCAGAAGGGTCTCAGAACTTCAGGCTCTGATGGCCTCTTCCCCTTTACTGTGTTCCACAGGGGTAGGTTCTCCTTACACACTAATCCCTCCTTTATGCCCAAGGTGGTGAATGAGTTGTCACTTAATCAGTCTATTAATCTGCCATCCTTGTTCCCATCTCCACAATCCTCTAGTGAGAGGATTTTACACATTTTGGATGTGCACTGACGACTCCGTTTTTATTTAGACAAAAACAAGCAATTAAGAAATCTGATCATCTTTTTATTTACTATCATCCTAGGGCTCTGGGCAGGCCTGTTTCCAAGCAGACTATCTCTGAAACTATTTCCTTTTGCTATGTGTCTCACGGAAAAACTCTTGCTTCCCCAGTAAAGGCACATTCCACTACAGCTGTGTCCTCTTCTGGTGCTTTCTTCAAAGGTCTAGACACCTCCTCAATATTAGAAGCAGCTACCTGGTCTTCTGTACATACTTTCACAAAACACTATAAGTTGGATGGCATCTCCAAGGTCTGGAGATGGTTTTGGAAGGGCTATTATGCGGGGGGGGGGGTTGTAGAGAGTGCTACTGCCCCTCTGCCCAACTTTCAGCATGAGCTTTGGTATACTTTCTCATGTTATGAATACTGCAACATATGAATAGGAGGACATAGAATGGTTCTGTAAAAACTTACCATAACCATAGATGTCCATCTCTTCTATATGTTTCAGTCACCCCCCCCCTCCCATCTTCTCCTTGATGCTTGCCTGTTTGCTGACTGTGTGTTCCTTACCTTTTTCAGGCTGGTGTTCTTCCTGGAGCATTCAGTTCTGAGGATGGGTGCATACTGATGTAAGCTTTAAACCTGGTGTCACTTTATTACCAATGTAGGACTGGATCTATGTGCAACGTCACATATACACTACAGTAGCTTTAGACTTTTGTATATTGACCAGAAGTCCGCTGGTAGCGGACTCCCTCATGTTATGAATACTGCAACATATAGAAGAGAAGGACAACTATGGTTATGGTAAGATTTTACAGAACTATTCTTTACAATGTTAAATCTTTTCTATATGGACATTTATTAGATTCATCTATTACTCTTGAATTGTATAATTATTTATATGAAGCACATCCGATTAATCTGGTAACCTATGGTTTACCAAAAATTCAAAGGAATCAAGACACTCTTCCTATGAGACCAATTGTGTCCAGCAGTCAGTGGGCTACTATAGCTATTTCAGAGTATTGAGAGAGAATAAATTACATGCATTACTTGTCCATAGTAGTAGTTATATAAAAGACACAAATGATTTTCTCTGTGCCTTACATGAGTTCTCTCAGGGTAATACTTATAATAATATTATATGAGCTACTACAGATATAAAGTTCCTCTTTAGAGTTATTCCTAATGAAGTGAGTGTACAATTCATTAGAGAATTTCTAGTTAAACATAATGAGTTTGTAGCAGCCAAAACTGAAATGATTTGTTCTATGACAAAGTTTTTCTTCAGCTATCTGGAGTAGCCATGGGCACTCCAGTAGCTAATAGTCATGTGAACCTAATTCCTACCAGATGGGAAGAGTGTGCGCTCTCTCTCTCTCGCTCTCTGTATGTGTATATATATATATATATATATATATATATATATATATATATATATATATATATATATATATATATATATATATATATATATATATATATATATATATATATATATATATATATATATATATATATATATATATATATATATATATATATATGTATTAGGAGTGATTCTACCACCAGCTTTAGAATAAAAGTTTAATATTTTACAAACTATTTGCGGATGACACTTTCCTTCTTTGGATAGGAAGTGTGGAAGATTTAAGAGTATTTGTTGGTGATTTATGTAAAACTATTAATTTTCTTGAATTTGAATTATTCTTTAGGAAAGATTAATTTTTTAGATATCACCATTTTGTACAAAGATAATACCTTCCAGTCTACTATAAATAGGAAAAATGTTAAGACCACTAGATATGTGCATGCAAATAGCATGCACCCCAGGCATGTTTACAAGAGTGTTGTTAAAAGTCAGAGCCAGTAGACTTAATGCTTCCAATGAAGGATTCAGTAATGAAATGACCACTATAACCATAGACTTTCATTCTAGAGGCTACGAACCAAAGTTAGTTCAAGATAATATGTTGGCAGTGTCCTTAGAACAAGAAGGAACAGTTAAAACCTATTTTTTGGCAATAGGCAGATTTGTTGAAAAAGGAAAAATTATAAGAATTGGTCTTTGGATTATGTGACTAATTTCAATAGGCATACCACTCAATTTAAGGCAATTATTGAAAGAAATTGGGCTATTCCAAATTTGGACACTGAGATAGGAAAAATATTAGGTGAAAAAACATAACTAATTTATAAAAAGGAGAGGAATTTGAAACAGTTTCTTTGTTTTAAGGATTTAGGTTCTGTTAAAAATGAAAAGAGGTTTACTTCTACTAAAAGGACTACTCCCGCTTGTTACAGTTATGTATATTGTAAACATATTAATTTAGACAAAGAATTTGTGCATCCAATTACTCCCCCCACAAAAAAAGTTTATTTTTAACACCTTTGCTATGTGGAATGTTGTTTATTTTGCAAAGTATGTAAAATGTAGCTGTTTTTACATAGGCAAAACTATCTAGAAGCTAAAAAGTACAGTTGTGTACCTACCATAAATGTAGATGTTTGAGTGTATTCACTGTTGCAGTCATTGCTCTTGGGTTATCCTGCTGGCAGGCTACCCTCAGTCGGCCAGAATTCCAAAGTCTAGGTCCGGCGTTGGTTGCTGTTGCCTCTTCCCTGACGTCAGTGCGCCAGGGGTATAAAAGATGCAGCCGATGCCATTTTCTTCAGTTTTTCTTGTCCCAGATGTCAGGTGCCCCCAAATTGGAAGGCTGAAAAATATGCCAATAGGTATGCATGCATAAAAATAAACATTTCATTCATCTACAAGCAAATACACCATATAGGTTGTATAGGATAGAGAAGTACAGATAAGTCCCAGCAAAGAAAAGGGGGATGGTGGGTGGGTAACCTGGACTGCAACAGTGAATACACTCGAACATCTACATTTATGGTAGGTACACAACTGTACTATGTTCATCGTGTTTCACTGTTGCAGTCATTACTCTTGGGTTGAATCCCAAAGCTGAGGATAGGTGGCTGGCCTAAATAGGATTAGGAGAGGCTATGAGGCCCTGCAGAACTGCAGTGGCAAAGCCTGCTCTGGACTTAGAGTAAAGAGGTAAGTGGTAGTGCTTTGTAAAAGTGTGCACTGAACTCCAAGTTGCAGCCTCTAAGATGTCTTTGGTTGGTATTCCTCTGAGGAAGGCTGCTGAAGTGGCTGCTGCCCTGGTGGAATGAGGCCTAATGCCCTTAGGCACTGATTTGCCAGGTTGAGAATAGCAGAAACGGATGCAATGGCCTATCCATTTAAAAATAGTCTGCTTTGAGATAGCCTTTCCTTGTGATCCTGCAGCATATGACACTAAAAGTTGCTCAGTCTTTCTGAAAGCTTTAGTTCTGTCCAAGTAGAAGCGTAACTGCCTGTGTATGTCCAAAGAATGCAGAATTTTCTCACCCTTGTTCTGTGGGTTTGGATAAAAGGTAGGCAAGTGAATGGTTTGGTTGAGGGCCACACTGGACACCACCTTAGGCATAAATGTTGGGTTTGTCCTCAGAGAAACCCTGTCTGGATGAAAAATGATAAAAGGTTCCACAGCCATGAGTGCTTGTAACTCTGTGACTCGTCTTGCAGAGGTTATTGCTAGGAGCAGAGCTGTTTTCCAGTTTAAGAATTTTATATCCGCTGTTGAGGCTGGCTCAAAAGGAGGCAGTGTGAGTTTTTCCAAGACATAATTGAAGTCCCATGTCGGAATTGGTGCTCTCCTTGGAGGCCTGATGTTTTGGCCCCTCTGAGGTACTACCTTATTAAAGGATGAGAAAAGATAGGTGGTTCCGTATTGTAATGGGCTGAAATGGCAGAGGCTTGAATCTTAATTGATGAAAAGGAAAGGCCTTTGTCCAGCATCTCAGTTAGATATTGTAAAATCTGAGGGATATTTGGTACATACGTGTCAATGCCTTGTTCCTGGTTCCAAAAACAGAATCTCTTCCATTTTTCTGCATAAGATTTTCTGGTACTGGGCCTCCTGGCCTCCAAGGTAACATCCATAACAGCTTTTGAAAGAGGAGTGTTCTGAATGGCTACATTATCCGCCATGCTGCCAGATTTAAGGTCCTGAGTTGGCTGTGCAGGATCCGATTGTTTTGTTGGGTCAGCAAGTGAGAAGTTTGAGGCAATATCCATGCTGGACCTTGAGACAAGCTCTTTAGGATTGGGTACCAGAGCTGGCGTGGCCAGTCTGGTGCAAGCAGAATAATTTTTGGCTTCTCTTGTCTGACCTTTAGGAGTACCCTGGGAAGGAGAGGCAGTGGAGGAAAAGCATATACTGTTAGATTTTTCCAGCTGAAGGATAGGGCGTCCACTCTCCATGCTTGTTTGTGATAAATCCTTGTGTAAAATCTCTGTAATTGGCAGTTGTGAGGGGAGGCAAATAGATCTATGTCTGGGCATCCCCATTTCCTTGTTATCATGCTGAAGACTTGTGGATCCAGTTTCCACTCCTGGGGATCCATGAGGTTTCTGCTTAGTTCGTCTGCCAGAGTATTTGTTTTTCCTGGCAGGAATTGTGCTTGCAGGTGAATTTGATAAGTCAATGCTGTGTCCCATAACGTCATTGCTTGTCTGCAGAGGGGGTAGGAATGTGTACCTCCCTGCTTGTTTATGTACCACATGACCGTAGTATTGTCTGTCTTTATCAGTAGCTGTCCTGGATGAAGTAGATCCTTGAAAGCTGTCAGGGCATTCTGAACAGCTAGCATCTCTTTTTGATTGATGTGAAGATGATCTGGCTTTCAGGCCATGTGCCCTGAATACATTTTCCTACCATATGGGCCCCCCAGGCATAATCTGATGCATCCGTTGTCAGTGTCTATCTGTCTGTGGGTAAACTGAATGGCAGACCCTTGTTGTGGTGACAGGCCTCTGCCCACCATCGAAACTCCTGTTGCAGGCAGGGAATGAGTGTAATTACTGTCTCCAGGCTGTGGCAATGCTGAGTCCAAACACTTTTTAGATACCATTGTAGTTTCCTCATATGCAGTCTGGCATATGGAATTAGTAGAATGCAGGATGCCATGAAACCCAAGGCCTGCAGGATTTTCCTTGCAGATAACTGGGTGTTTGTTGCCAATTTTTTGAAATAAGAAGTCAGTTGTTTTTGTTTGTCTGGCGTGAGATAAGCCATATGGGTAGTTGTATTTAAGCTTGCACCCAGGAATATTATCTCTTGAGAGGGCACTAGTTTTGATTTATTTTCGTTGACTGTGTACCCTAGGCAAATTAGTAATCTTTTTACAAATGCCAGATGGTTTAGAAGAATGTCTTTGTTCTCTGCTTGAATAAGGCAGTCGTCCAAGTAGGGATATATTTGAATTCCTCTTTGTCTGCAAAATGCAATTACTGGTGCCAGGCATTTTGTGAAGACCCTGGGCGCAGTAGATAAGCCAAAGGGCAGTGCAGAGAATTGGTAGTGCATTGAGCCAGCTATGAATCTGAGGTATCTTCTGCAAGATTGTCTGATTGGGACATGCAGGTATGCCTCTTTTAGGTCCAAAGTTACGAGCCAAGCCTTCTTGCCCAGCATGGGCAGTAGCTGCTGTAGAGAAAACATCTTGAATTTTGGAACCTCCAGAAACGTATTTAGTATAGACAGGTCCAGTATTGGTCTCCAGGTTTTGTCCTTTCTGGGCACTAAGAAAAGTCTGGAGTAAAATCCTTGCCCCTGCTCTTGTTGTGGTACTTGTTGAATGGCCTTCATGCCCATGAGGGCTGTAATTTGCTTTTGTGCCTCTGCCCATTGATTGTGTGACAGGTCTGGCATACCTTTTGATCTTGGTAGGGTGTGAAAATGGAACCTGCAGCCTTGGGACACTATGTTCAAGACGCATTTGTCTTGGGTAACCATTTGCCAATTTGATGAAAAAAGTGCTAGTTTTCCCCCTAAGGGGGCTGCCAAAAGAAAAGTGCTTGGATCTGGCAGAGGAAAGTTATTGGGACTGTTTCCTGTAAGGTTGTGATTTGTCTTCTCCACTTTTGGAGGTAGGAGCGCCCCATTGTTTAGGCCTGTAAGAGCCTTGGGGCTGAGATCTGCCTCTGGGACACCTGTATCTGCCTCTTTGCGGTCTGTCTGACACTGGGAAGGACCAATTTTTTGAAGGCCAGTTCCTGCTAAATCTGGGTGGCTGTACCTGTAAGAAATCCTTAACTGTCTGCATGGATTTCGCTTTATCCTCCATTTTTTTCAACACGTCTTCTGCTCTAGCACCAAACAAAGTATCATGCTGTAATGGGACATCTAATAATTTTGCTTTAACATGATCAAGCAGATTCTGTTCCTTTAACCAAGAATGCCTTCTAATAACAGAACCTGTAACAGCAGCCTTGCAAGAGGCCTCCAGTGAATCATAACCACATTGCAAAGTATGCTTTCCCACTTGTTCAGCTGCATGCAATAAATCCTGCATTTCCTTGTTCTCTGAACATTCAGTATTTGTCAACATTTTCTGTTTAAGCAGTGACATTAAATATTGCTGATATTTAAGCATACGAAACTGACAATTTAAAGCCCTTACAGCCAAGGTAGCAGAAGTGTAAACTTTTTTCCCCCATCTGTCCAGTGCCCTAGAATCCCTATCAGAGGGGATGGGTTTTTTGCAGTGGAAGCTTTGACCCCTTTGGGACCCTGAGATATAGTTTCTGGGTCTGCAGTGGGGTTTTTATATAGGAATTTATGAGAATCCGGGACCCTGTAGTATTTGTCTGGCTTAGCAGGTGCAGGGGGTAGAGTCAGGGGACAGGCCGGACTCTGAAAATACATCATCTACAATGTCTAGAACTGGTGGAATAGCCAGGGGTCTGTGCTGAGGAAGTAGCAGAAAGTCTCTGAGCCTTTTCTTAGATTCAGAATAATCTTGGCCCTCCCAGTGGAAATGCTCCCTCATGGTATGCAGGGTTTCCCCAAAAGAATAATCCTCAGGAGGAGAGGCTGAAGGAATGGATTCTTCAGCATCAGAGTCCTCATAGGGAAGCATGGAATAATCCTGTTCAGAAGAGGAATCAGAGGAAATAGAAACCTGATCATAAGAATCATATTCTGTTTCTTGCCTAGGCCTCTTATCAGGAGGGGGGATGGCAACCCCTGATCAAAGTAATTAGGTCTTCGGTCATTTTAAGCATCTGTTTTTTAGGCATGGAAGTCTGAGTAGGAGAATGCTGTACTTGTTTGTCTTTAGAGCTGCTTTAGTCTTTGTCTTTGAAGCTGAAGATGGTTTAACTTATAACTGTGTAGGTCTGAAGACACCCTCAGAAGCCGATGCCTGCTCAGCGGATCCGGACCCATCTGAGGGAATGATTTCTGAGTGTCCAGTACCTTGAGTATCCAGAGGCCCAGTCGGCTCCACGTGGGAGTCGGAAGCGGCCTGTGGCTCTGAGGTAGCGGGCGCCAGGGGCTGCGAAAGCACCTCACTGAGAACCGGCGAACCGGTGACTGGCCTAACGGAGGCCTCGTCATCAGTTTTGGACCTCGGATGCCTATCCTTTTCCTTGTCCTTGCGTTTTTTGTAAACTCCGGTCATCGGCTGTTCCAACAGCATTATATAATTAAATCTTCGGCCAAAGTAATGAAATGCAAAATCGAACCGACGCTTAATAGTGCGTTGGTTAAATCTAGCACAAAACCGACAGCTAGCAATGTTGTGATCAGGGCCTAGGCAAGGAATACAGTAAGAGTGAAAATCCTTATGAGGTATTTGCTTCCCACAAGAAATACAATTATTAACTTTTTCTGACATCGGTCTGGAGCAAGAAAAAAGTTTCCCCAACGGGGTACTTAGCTTTAATGAAGACTTTGGTTCTTAAATTCAGATTTGAAAATCTCAGGAGTCGGCCGACCGGCACTTGCGAACTGCTTTTGCTTTGGGCACCACGCGGCAAGAAAGACTGAAGAAAATGGTGTCGGCTGCATCTTTTATACCCCTGGTTCACTGACATCAGGAAAGAGGCGACAGCAACCGACGCCGGACCTAGACTTTGGAATTCTGGCCGACTTGAGTGTAGCCTGCCAGCAGGATAACCCAAGAGTAATGACTGCAGCAGTGAAACACGATGAACATGACAGGATTGCATCACATTTAAGTGAAATTTGAGTAAAGTTGATACCAATGCTTTGTATAAACACATCTTTCTGTCCAATGATGAACATTCATTTAAATTTTGGGTTTTACAACAAATCTATGTAGAGTGAAGAGGTGGCAATCTTATTACTCAAACTGAGCTTGCTGAGTATAGTTGGATAAACCTCTTTAGGGCTGATACACCACCGGTTCTCAATACAACAAATAGCACTAAACCAGTACTTACATGGAAGTATTATTTTATTTAGTACTAATCCAGGCAATGTTCACGATTGTATATTTATTGTTTAGATTGAATCATATGTATTTTATATAATTTATGTCTTACATTTTTAGTCATGTGATGGTATTTAGAATTTTGATAGGCTGGCTATTTTATTTAAGAAATGAGCCATTTGCCCTTTTTTGCATTTATAGAGTCCATGAGGCTTGAAAGCTTTGCATTTTATGTTATGTATTAAATTCTCATACTGACAGACATGTTTGGACCATTGGTTTTGGTTTTGTGGATTGTATCTGGTAACTTTACGGTCCATTTTGCTACTATGTCTTTTCTTTGTTTCGTTTGGACTTTTTTTTTACTAGGCGGCACATCATCTGTTTTTGCTTGTTAGCCAGTGATATGGGACACAGACCAGTAGTTCCATCTTAAAATGCTGAAATGTTTTTTAACTGTTGGTGAGAACAGAATAGTTGTGTAAAATCTTATCAAAATCATAGATGTCCTTCTCTTCTGTATTGCAGCATTCCTTACATATGGGTTGTATTCTGCCCAACGATCCAACGTTCGGCCTGTATACAAAAGCTTAGAGCCACTGCCTGTACGTGGGACGTCGCACCTAGGCACAGACAATGTCAGCCATAAAAGGGACGTCAGCACTTATTCTCAGAATAAGAAGCCCCATGAGGAAACACCAAAGGGGAGCCTAGAAGGGTCATCCTGGGAAACAAAAGCAAGCTGTAGGGGGGGAAGGCAGGAGGGACAGAATACTGCAACATAGAAGAGAAGGACATCTATGGTTATGGTAAGATATTACACAACTACTCTATGTCCTTCTATTCAATGTCGCAGTATTCCTTACATATGGGAGAGTGCCAGAGCTAAAAAGGAACCCAGGGAGGTGGAGAGAGAAAGGGGAACTAAGAGGAAGCATTTTCCAGGAATCCATGCAGAATTGCCCTAGCTAATCTTGCTCTGGATCTAGAAACTGTGTACAGTTTATAATGTTTCATAAATGTGTGAAAAGAAGATCAGGTGCCTACTTCCAAGATAGAGTGGGCATCTAGACCCTTGAAAAAGGCCCTGAGGATGCAACTGACCTAGTGGAGTGTTCCTTGACAGATGCTGATAAGGACTTCCCATGCAATTCATATCAAAACAAAATAGCATTTGAGATCCATGAAGAAATAGTTTGTTTGGACACAGGCAAGCCCACAGCCCTGGGGTGAAATGACACAGAGTGTTGGTCAGACTTCCTGATAAGCTTTGTCTCTTCAAGGTAAAATCTGAGTTGTCTATGCACATGTAAGTTGTGCAAAATCCTCTCACTGGAAGATCAAGGAGAAGGGAAGAAGGCAGGCAATTGGATACATTGATTAAGTGACAACTCATTCACAACTTTTGGCATAAAAGAAGGGTTAGTCCTCAAGGATATCCTATCCTTATGGAAGACCAAAAAGGGAGGCATAGCCATTAAAGCCTGAATCTCAGAAACCCTTCTAGCAGAAGTTAAGGCTACCAGAAGTACTATTTTCCATGTGCAAAACGTTAAGGAAGCAGAAACTGCTGGTTCAAAAGGGGTCTGGGTAAGTTTTTCCAGCATATAGTTGAGGCCTCGGGGAAGAGGAACTTGTTTTCTGGGGGGGTCTAAAATGTAGGACGCCTTTTAGAAAAAGTTTAACTTCCAACCAGGAGGCTAGGAGGGGAGTCAAAGGTAAGCAGGCGGACAAGGCAGAGCAATGGACGTTTACTGATGAGTAAGCAAGATCACTACTGAGTAACTCACACAAGTAGGAAAGCACTAGAGGAATGTCTGCACCAAAGGGATCCACTTTCCTTTTTTGGCACCAAATGGAAAATCTTCTCCATTTGGAAATATAAGATTTTTTAGTTGTGGGTTTCCTGGCTTTCTGCAAATCCCTTAGCACGTCCTTAGAAAATAGGTGCATGAAAGAGATCAAAAGTTGATCACCCACAGGATCAGATGTAGAGACTTCAGATGTGGGTGAATCAATGATTCCTTGTCCTGGGTGAGAAGGTCTAGCCAATGAGGTAAGTTGTAGTGATGATCCTTGGTAATTGCAGAAGAGGGAACCAGTCTTGTCTTGGCCAAAAGGGAGTCATCAACAAGATTTTGGGTTTGTCCTGTTGGATTTTCAATAGGACTTTCTGAATTAAGGGGAAGGTGGGGTGCATAAAGAAACATCTCCTTCCATGAAAAAGATAGAGCACTTACTCTCCACACTTGAGGATGAGGAGCCCTGGAACAAAAAAAGAGAAAGCTGTTTGTTCATAGGGGAGGTGAATAGGTCCATTTCTGGAATACCCCACCAGTGAAATAGATCCAGAAACACATCTCTGTGGAGTATCCACTCATGAGATTGTGTCACGGACCTGCTTTACACATCTGCCACTGAATTCTGAGCCGAAGGAGGGTACACAGCTTGCAGAGTTACCTTGTATGAGGCAGCCAGTTACCAAGCTTTGATGGCCAAGTGACAGAGGAGATAGGACTTTGTGCCCCCCTGCTTGTTTATCTACCAAAGGACCCTTAGTATTGTCTGTGAGAATCTTTAGGGGTCCTGGTAAGAATACAGAGTGAAAGGTCTGTAAGGTTAACAGTTTCCTTTCGGGGATAAACTCTTGGCTAGGCTTGGAAGGGCCCCAGGGCCATTAGTCTAGTAACCTCTGATGATCCTATGATCCTATAAGGCCCTCATTTCCCTGATGTTGATATTTTCCTTCTTTTGACAAGAGGACCACAGGCCCTGAACCTTCCTAGAACCAAAGATTGCTCCCCACCTCAAGTCTAAGGCATCTGTGAAGAGTTCCTGAGCTGGTTGAGGAACCTGAAAAGGTAGGCCAGGGTTCTGACTGAGTTGCTGCATCCACCAATCTAACTCTGCTTTCAGGCAGGGAAGAAGGAGAATCATGACATCTAATGGATGAGCATGCTGGGAATAAATTGTTTTGAGGAACCACTGGGACATTTTCATGTGCAGCTTTGCAAAAGGTAGAATGGGAATAGTAAAGGACATGAACCCCAGCAGTCTCAGAAACTCCATGGCTGTGATAAAAAGGGGAGGCAGAAAAGCTTCCATGTATTCCTTGAGACAGGCTGCTTTCTCCAGGGGGGAAGAAAAACCCTCATCAAATCTATATGAAACCTGCACCCCAGGAATATAAGATCCTGAAATGGTGTGAAACTGGACTTTTGGAGATTTATTGTGAAACCCAGTGTCTTCAGAAAATGAATGGCTAGCTTCAGATTCTGGAACAAGAGGTCTGGGCTGCTGGCTAAAATCAGCAGATCGTCCAGGTATGGGTAAATTTGAAGTCCTTTCAGCCTTACGTATGCAATGGCTGGGGCTAGGTACTTTGTGAATACCCTTGGAGTAGTAGAAAGGCCAAATGTCAAGGCAGTAAATTGAAAGTGCAAACAACCCACTGAGAGATGCAAAAATCTCCTGAAGAGGGGGTGAATAGGGATATGCAGATATGCATCCTTGAGGGGGTACGAGGGGTAGCAGAATAGGTAGGGACAGCATTTTGAAAGAAGGCTCCATCAAGAAAGTGTTTAAAGGCAAAAGGTCCATCTTTCCTTGGAACTAGAGACATCCTGGAGTAGAATCCCCTTCCCTGCTGCTCTGGAGGGACAGACTGAATTGTGCCCTGGTTGGTGAGTTGATTTAGAATGGAAGAAAACAGATGCAGTTGAGTGGGAGGGGGTTGAGGTATTCCCTGAAAGGGAGGGAGGGTCTTCCAAGTCATAAAGTACCCATTTTGGATAATGGCAATTTCCCAGGAATCCTGAGTGATCTCCATCCAAGCTGGGAGAGAAAGGGAGAGGCGACGGGATAGAGGGTATGACTTGGAAGAGGGTTGCAAGGTGTCACAGAGGACTTTGTCTGGGAACAGCTGTAGGAGTAACAGCCTTAGCCTGAGGATGCCTCCTAGAAGGCTTGCGGGGTCTAGTTCCAGAAGAAACAGACAAGGAGGAACAAGATGGTTTCCTAATAAAAGACGTCTTGGCAGGGAAATTTCTATGAAACTTTGGAAATGGGGAAATCAGGAGTTGTTTTAAGTCCTGGAGTTCCTTGCCTTTTTCCTGCAGAAATTTAAACATTTCTGCAGCTGCTTTTCCAAGCAATGAGGATTTATTCAAGAGGGGCATCAAGCAGTTTTGCCTTGATGTCACCAGGAAGTGTCTGGAAATGTAGCCAGGAATGTCTTCTCAGAACACAAGCCGAAGCTGCTGCCCTGGCAGAGGCCTCCACTGCATCATAGCTACACTTGATAAAATATCTAGCTACCTGACAAGAGGATGATAGAAGAGAAAGGACCAGAAATTTCACTTCTGCGTCTGGTAATAAGGAAAGAGCCTGGGCTGCCTGTGTTAGTAGGGCCAGAGTGTATCTGGACATATGAGTCTGATAATTAATTGTCCTAACAGACAGAGTGGAAGTAGCATATACCTTCCTACCCAACATTTCCAAACTTTTGCTTTCCTTGTCTGAAGGGAGCAACTTGGTAGAAAGAGATAACCATGAAGACTTATCAAAGTCAGCTGAGGGGCATTTGAAGATAAATTTGCAATCCTCAGGAACCCTGTAGAAATGGTAGGGGCTTGGGAATCAGGGGTCCTAGAAGCAGCCTTGAACACATCTAAAAAGGCTGACAGCAGTGGAGAAACTGCTGAAGGTGCAGGAGCTTCCACTTGTAAGAGCTCAAAATATCTCTTCTGCTCTTCTGAGATTTGTGAGGAGTCCCACTTAAAGAATTCCCTCATTTTATTAACTGTTTCCCCAAAGGAAAGCTCTTCCACTGGAGAGTCCCTCCATTAGACTCCTCCTCTGGAGACACATATTCTAGAGGAGAGGGAATTTAAGTAGAATAAGCTAGGAAGTCCTCGTCAGATGAGGAACCCTCTGATTCTGAGTCCTGAATTTGAAGTCCTGCAGGCTGTCCTGTGATAAGGCCTTGGGATCCAGACATCTGCACTGAGGAAGAGGCACAGGCTGGGCCTACTATGGGTGAAGGAGAAGTCGCAGGCCTCAAAGCCATCAGTGCCTTAAGGTTCTGGGAAGAAATGTTCCACTCTGATGTTGAGTAGAGGGAGCTGTGACATGCTTAGTCTTCTGCTGCCTTTTTTACAGGCCTATCCTGTTGCGAAGAAAAGGCAGTCGTAGGCCTAGCCTCCAATATGTCTTTAGGCAAGGAAGCCAGAGTAGTTCCTGAGTCTTCTGTAATTACAAACAGCTGTTCCCCTAAATCATTTGAACCAGATGTCTGCATAGCCTCAGATGTGTTGTGATCCTCACTCCTGATGGTTTCCATCCTGGTACCTGCTGAGGGAGTGGACCCTACCTCCAATCGTACCACTGGGTTTTCATCAACCTCAAGGGATACGTTAGAGGGAGCAGGCACAGCTAGAGAGGATTCAGGTCTAACCTTGCTAACCTTCCTCTTAACAGATGGCTTGGAAGTACTCGCAGAACCCTCCATAGCGTCCCTAGCCAGATGTTTGAGTTGCTGGTTTTCTAAGTATAAGTTTAAAGCCACTAGATGACTGTGCAATGTCTTGGGGACAAAGACCTGACAAATAGAGCAGGACTGGTGGTTGTGAGTAGGCTCTAAGCAAAACAAGCACAGCTCGTGACTATCCTTATGTGGAATTTGCCTTCCACACCTACACTTGCCCTTCCTGCATGACATTAACAAAACAAAAAGACAGTAGCAAAAAATTAAATACCTTATGGAGTACTTAACTGAAGCAGAAAGACAACCCAAAGGGATCCACTGGTAGACCGAATGTATGAGTCAACTCTTCCAAATGGCGGTGAAAAAGTTCTGAGGATAATACGTCCGGACGTCCATTTTATGGCTGACATTGTCTGCACCTATGTGCGACATCCCATGTACAGGCAGTGGCTCTAAGCTTTTGTATACAGGCCGGACATCGGGTCATTGGGCAGAGTACAACCAATATGTAAGGAATACTGCAACACTGAAAAGAAAGACATCCTTAGAGGTTCATAGTTTAGTACTAAGCTAACTGCCCTTCTGAGCCATTTTAAGCCTAGCCAATTATCCCTTGTGAGACTCAAACCCTGCACCGTGTGTTTGCAAGGCAAACATCTTAGCCATTAAGCCACCCTCCCAACCCTTTCTTTACTTTGTCCACTAGTTCGAGTCCAACTACTAACACTGATGCTGGAGGTTGTTCCACTGATAACAAAACTAAATTGGTCAAAAAAGTATATGCTTTAGAATCGCTTCCTGAACATTTTAAGAGGTTACAATGGCTAAGACTCAGTTTCACTGCATATACTGACATGGGTATTGTACGAAGAGGGCTTCGGATCACCAAAATGCCCACATATGGCAATAAATTCCCTGACTTACTAAAAAAATGGCAGGAATTGAATCTCAACTTAGGACTGATTATATGTAGCTGATGAATGAATATTTTGCTAATATAGAAAGTGAACTTGCTTAAGAAATAGATATATTAGGAGACAGTATTGTTCATTCAGCAGAATTTGGTGGTATTTCAAATGAGTTTCAGAATATGTCTGATAGACTTAAACATTTTGAGAATTATCTTATTGCTGCTAAGAAATGTAAATTTGTACGCAATCCAAATGATTTTAAGAATGGGCGTGTCTATTACTGGCCAAGAACAGAAAGACACAATCTGTATAATACACCCTCTAATAGATGCACAGAAACATCCTCTAATGCCACTTTTACTGTGAATCATCTTGTGAACACAGCTATAGAGAATATGGCTGCTAAAGGAATGAAACAACCTGCATGCACGCATATTAGGGACTTAGTAACTGACTTAGATCCAACCCAGCCACTGGGGATGCACAAGCCAGTGCATTTCTTTGTGCCGGTCCCAAGCCCGGATAAATGGGGAGGGTTGCGTCAGGAAGGGAATCCGGCATAAAACCTCTGCCAAATGACTTATGTGGAGAACATTTCATATTTCCATACCGGATTGGTCGAGGCCCGGGTTAACAACGACTGCCACCAGTACTGTTAGCCAACAGGGTGCTGGTGGAAATTGGGCTACTGTTGGCCGAAGGAGAAGAGGAGGGGGAAGGCATGCCTGAAGGCAGGAAGAGAGGAGGAAGGTTAGGAGTGTAGTAGTGAGGGTAGGAACTTTGAATGTTGGCAGTATGACTGGTATAGGGAGAGAGCTAGCTGATATGATGGAGAGAAGGAAGGTTGATATATTGTGCTTGCAAGAGACCAGATGGAAGGGAAGTAAGGCCAGGTGTATAGGAGGTGGGTTCAAATTGTTCTATCATGGTGCGGATGGCAGGAGAAATGGGGTAGGGGTTATCCTAAAGGAACAGTATGCCAAGAGTGTTTTGGAGGTGAAGAGAGTGTCTGATAGAGTGATGTTTATGAAGCTTGAAATTGATGGTGTAATGATGAATGTTGTTAGTGCATATGCTCCACAAGTTGGGTGTGCGATGGATGAGAAAGAAAAATTTTGGAGTGAGTTGGATGAAGTGGTGGTGAGTGTACCCAAGGGTGAGAGACTAGTGATTGGAGCGGACTTCAATGGGCATGTTGGTGAAGTGAACAGAGGGGATGAGGAAGTGATGGGTAGGTATGGTGTTAAGAAGAGGAATGCAGAAGGTCAGATGATTGTGGATTTTGCGAAAAGGATGGACATGGCTGTGGTGAATACGTATTTTAAGAAGAGGGAGGAGCATAGGGTAACGTACAAGAGTGGAGGAAGATGCATACAGGTGGATTATATCTTATGTAGGAGGGCCAGTCTGAAGGAGATTGGGAGACTGTAAAGTGGTGACAGGGGAAAGTGTAGTTAAGCAGCATAGAATGGTGGTCTGTAGGATGATGTTGGTGATCAAGAAGAGGAGTAGGACTGTGAAAGCAGTGTCAAGGATTAAATGGTGGAAGTTAAAAAAGGTTGATTGTGAGGTGGAGTTCAGGGAAGAGTTAAGACAGACACTGGGAGGCAGTGAAGAGTTACCGAATAGCTGGGTAACTACAGCAGAGCTAGTAAGGGAGATTGCTAGAAAGGTGCTTGGTGTGACATCTGGACAGAGGAAGGAGGACAAGGAGACCTGGTGGTGGAATGAGGAAGTACAGGAGAGTATACAGAGGAAGAGGCTGGCGAAGAAGAAGTGGGATTGTCAAAGAGATGAAGAATGTAGACATGAGTATAAGGAGATGAGGCGCATGGCAAAGAGAGAGGTGGAGAAGGCTAAGGATAAGGCATATGGAGAGTTGTATGAGAGATTGGACACTAAAGAGGGAGAAAAGGACCTGTACCGATTGGCTAGACAGAGGGACAGAGCTGGGAAAGCAGTGCAGCAGGTAAGGGTGATAAAGGCTAGTGAGGGAAATGTACTCACAAGTGAGGAGAGTGTGTTGAGTAGATGGAAAGAGTACTTTGAAGGGCTGATGAATGAAGAGAATGAGAGAGAGAAGGTTGGATGATGTGGGGATAGTGAATTAGGAAGTGAAACAGATTAGCAAGGAGGAAGTAAGGACAGCTATGAAGAGGGTGAAGAATGGAAAGGCTGTTGGCACAGATGACATACCAGTGGAAGCATGGAGGTGCTTAGGAGAAATGGCAGTGGAATTTTTAACCAGATTGTTTATTGAAATTTTGGAAAGTCAGAGGATGCCTGAGGAGTGGAGAAAAAGTGTTTTGGTACCTATCTTTAAGAAAAAGGGTGATGTACAGGGGGATAAAACTGATCAGTCACAGCTTGAAGTTATGGGAAAGAGTAGTGGAAGCTAGGTTAAGAAGGGAGGTGATGATTAGTAATCAACAGTATGGTTTTATGCCAGAAAAGAGCACTACAGATGCAATGTTTGGTCTAAGAGTGTTGTTGGAAAAATACAGAGCAGGTCAGAAGGAGTTGCATTGTGTCTTTGTGGACTTAGAGAAAGCATATGACAGGGTGCCTAGAGAGGAGTTGTGGTATTGTATGAGGAAGTCGGGAGTGGCAGAGAAGTATGTAAGAGTGGTACAGGATATATACGAGGGTAGTGTGAGATTGGTGAGGACTGCAGTGGGAGTGACAGATACGTTTAAGGTGGAGGTGGGATTACATCAAGGATCAGATCTGAGCCCTTTCTTATTTGCAGTGGTGATGGACAGGTTGACAGATGAGATCAAACAGGAGGCCCCGTGGACTATGATGTTTGCAGATGACATTGTGATATGTAGTGAGAGTAGGGACCAGGTTGAGGAGACCCTGGAGAGGTGGAGATATGCTTTAGAGAGGAGAGGAATGAAGGTCAGCAGGGCTAAAACAGAATATATGTGTACAAATGAGAGGGAGGTAGAGGAATGTTGAGGATGCAGGGAGTAGAGTTGGTAAAGGTGGATGAGTTTAAGTACTTGGGATCAACAGTTCAGAGTAATGGTGAGTGTGAAAGAGAGGTGAAGAAGAGAGTACAGGCAGGGTGGAGAAGAGTGTCAGGAGTGATTTGTGACAGACGGGTACCAGTAAGAGTGAAAGGGAAGGTCTACAAGAGGGTAGTGAGACCAGCTATGTTATATAGGTTGGAGCCGGTGGCATTGACAAAAAGGCAGGAGTCAGAGCTGGATGTGGCAGAGTTTAAGATGTTAAGATTTGCACTGGGTGTGACTAGAATGAACAGGATTAGGAATCAGTATATTAGAGGGTCAGCTCAGGTTGGACAGTTTGGAGACAAAGCAAGAGAGGCGAGATTGCGTTGGTTTGGACATATGCTGAGGAGGGATGTTGGGTATATTGGGAAAAGGATGCTAAGGATGGAGCTGCCAGGTAAGAGGGAAAGAGGAAGGCCTAAGATAAGTTTTATGGATGTGGTGAGAGAGGACATGCAGGCGGTTGGTTTGAAAGAGCATGAAGCAGTGGACAGGAAGAAATGGAAACAGATGATCTGCTGTGGCGACCCCTAACGGGAACAGCTGAAAGAAGATGATGATGATGAGTAACCGACTTAGATCCGTTTTCAGGTCCTCTGATAAAACAAGGAGTGAAACAGCTCAGGATGCAGTTTCTGCAGAAACAACTACATCTATATTAAGGACAGATCAAAGCTCTATTAATAACTTTGCTACAGCTGTAAGAGATGATGATACTAGTGATTCTATTACTGTAGACACTTTTTAGAATCAAAGAAGTTTCAGTTACAGCTTCCAGTTCAACAGTTAGCACAGGCCAGAAGCAGAGAATGGAGCAGGAGAAGAGGACCGGTACAAGGACAAACTACACCAACTCAGATGGGGCCTACAACCTTTATGAATGTAGGACCAACAACATGCAGCAAAAAAAAAATGACTGTGTTAGGCCATACTGTTGTTAATCTAGCTAATGTATTTCTTAATAATGCTGAGTTAAAACTCCTTAATAAAGGTTTGTCCTTTAGCCCTTCTGCCAATGGTAATTGAAATTAATGTTTAACTGAACTTAGAGTGTTAATATGTAATCTAGATCTTAAAATCTTGCTTAAGAATGACTATAGATAGTATTAGTCACTTGAAACGTGCCAGCACTTTTACACCTAATAGTTTATCTACAGTTAAAGCTTTTTATAAAATGTGTGAAAATAATATTTATAAATTATTTTTTGAAGATAAAAGTACTAAATACTATAATTTAGATGGGGATGAAAGGAAGGTGCTGTTTGATTTATGTATGAGAGACGATATTATAAAAAAAGAAGTTATGTACTCACCATAACGTTACATCTGAGTAGGTACTTCATTTGTCTGCAACCTGTGGGTATCAGATCCGACCTCGGATCTGAGCCGGCAGCTTTCCAAGCTCCAAGATCCGAGCTCCTAGCTCCTCCCCCCTACCCATAATCCCCTGCTACCAACCATATTACCTCAGATCTTTTTTTTGCCTCACCAACCTGGTAACACAAAAATCAACTGTAAAGGTGATCAGAAAATCCCGAAAGGTTCGGGGGATGGCAGGGGGGGTCGGTTGCAGACAAATGAAGTACCTACTCAGATGGAACATTATGATGAGTACATAACTTCTTTATCTGAAGTAGTTACTTCATTTGCTCTGCAACCTGTGGGACAGAGTCCCCAGCTACCCTATAAGAACCTGGGTGGTCCTTACGGAAGGATATTCTGAAGCACCGCGGAGCCAAAAGAAGCCCTACTCCTCGAAATCACATCTAGTTTATAATGAGAAATGAACGTATGAGAAGAGGACCAAGTCGCTGCTGAACATATGTCGTCCACTGGAACCCTAGACCAAAAGGCTGTTGAGGTGGCTACAGATCTTGTAGAATGAGCACGGATACCAACTGGAGCTGGCTTGCCAGACGATATGTACCCCTGAATAATACACTGACAGATCCAATTTGCTACAGTCACTTTGGAAATGGCTTTGCCCATGGCTGATTTTGCATAAGAGACAAACAACTGGTCCGACTTGCGAAACTCTCTAGTCCTATGCAAGTAGAAACACAGCTGTCTGTGTACATCCAATTTGTGCAATGTGTATTCTCCCTTGTTCTGAAATTTTGGAAAAAACACTGGTAGATTTATCGATTGATTTATATTTGCTTCTGAAGCAACCTTAGGCAAGAAAGACGGGTTAGTCCTGAGGGACACTCTATCTTTGTGAAAGATAAGGTAAGGAGGTTTCATACACAAGGCTTGCAGTTCTGAAACCCTTTTGGCCGAAGTAATAGTCACTAAGAAGGCCGTTTTCCATAACAAGAACTTCAACGGAACCGAGGCCGCAGGTTCGAAAGGTGGACTCATCAAGGCTTGCAAGACTAGAGTGAGATCCCATGGGGTTACCACAGACTTTATTGGTGGATTTAAAAGAAAGATGCCTCATAAGAAGGTTTTGCACAACTTTGTAGATGCTAAGGAACCTATGCCGTCCCCCACATGAAAATGGGAGATGGCCGCCAATTGCACCTTAACCGTAGAAGCACTTGCTCCCTGCTGAAAAATCAACGAGAGGAAGTCCAGAATGGTCGGAATAGGGACAGTAAATGGGTCCAAGCCCTTGTCTTTGGCCCAAATGGAAAAACATTTCCATTTACTGTTGTAAAGTTTTCTGGTAGACGGCTTATGAGCCACAACCAGAATGGCCTTAACGGGAGATGAGATATCGGGAGTCCTAGCCATTACTGGAACTGGATCAGCCAAGCTGCAAGCTTGAGGTTGACCAGGTTCTGGGTTGGGCAACCCACGGGATGCAAGATCAGGTCTGGGCTGGGATCCAGAATCCATGGAGGAGCCACACTGTGAGACCGCAGAAAAGGGAACCAGATCTGTCGAGGCCAGAATGGGGCTATGAAGATAACTCTGCTCCCCAACTGACAGGCTTTCTGAATGAATTTCATCATGAGTGGAAGGGGGGGGATAAGCATAAAGGAGCCCGGGAGGCCAAGCATGGACTAGAGCATCTCTGGGGGTCTCCCCTCTGGGGGGAATTATTGCGAAGTGCTCACTGCATTTTGTGTTTAAAGGAGAAGCAAAAAGATTGCAGCGAGGCCGACCCCATTTGTGGAAGATCTACTTCGCAACAGATGGATTCAGAGACCACTCGTATGGAGTGAGAAGCACCCGACTTAGCTTGTCCGCTAATATGTTGGACCGTCCCGGGATGTGCGTTGCTACCAGAAAGCGCTTGGTGGAGATCGCCCATTCCCAAACTCTCATGGCCTCTCGACACAGGGGATAGGATCTGGTTCCTCCCTGTTTGTTTATATACCAGACTACAGACATGTTGTCTGTCTGGATCGCAATAGTCCTCAGGGGAAGAAGGCCGTGGAGAGCTTGCAATGCCAAAAGCACTGCTCTCATCTCTAGGACATTGATATGCAATGCGGTCTCTAGGGAAGTCCACGTGCCTTGAACGGATCTACCTGAACAATGCCCCCCCACCCGAGGCGAGAAGCATCCGTGGTCAACGTGGCTTCAACTGGGGGAATCACAAAAGGCCTCCCTTCTCTGAGTTCCCGCGCATGCAACCACCAAAGAAGGGAGTCCCTGCAAACTCTGCTCAGCGGTATCGGCGTGTTCAATGGGTGGAACGAGAGGGACCATTGGACTTGAAGGGTCCATTGTAATATTCGCATTCACAGACGGGCATGGCGGGAAAGACCAATCGCTGCTGACATAGACCCCAGTGCCCTCAGGATTAACTCCGCTGGAGGAGTAGGACTCCGGAGAAGGGCTAACACCTGATACGACAAGCTGTTCAGTCTGACTGACGTTAGAGTAGCTCGGGAGATTCGAGTATCCAACCTGGTCCCTATGAATTCCAGGGCTTGAGTGGGGCACAGGCAGGACTTCTGCCGGTTCACTGAATGCCTAGGTTGTGGGCTAGAGTCAGTGCGTAATCTCTCGCCACAGAGAGCTGATGCCTGTTGGTCGCGGTAAGGAGCCAGTCATCTAGGTACGGGAAGACCTGAATGCCCTGAAGCCTCAGGTGGGCTGCAACCACCGCCATGACCTTGGTGAACACTCTGAGGGCTGAGGTGAGGCCGAATGGAAGAAAGTACAGTTTTGTACCTACCATAAATGTAGATGTCCGATAGATATGCAACTGCAGTCATAACATATGGGTTGTCCTGCCTCAGGCAGCCCTCGGTCGGCCGAATTCCAAAGTCTGGGTCCGGCGTCGGCTGGTGTCGCCTCCTCTCCGACGTCACAATGGCTGGAGTATAAAGGCATCGGCTGACGCCATCTTCTTCAGTGTTTCTTGCCCCAGATGCCAGGTGCCCTCCTAGGAAGGCTAAATTTGGTGAATGGATAAACAATTCCAGACATGCACAACAGTAATAAACAGATACACCATAGGAGATACCCCCAGCTAAAAGGAACAGGGGGAATGGACCCATAAAGAAAGAAAAGAGGGAAAGGAGGGAGGGAAAATCCGACTGCAGTTGCATATCTATCGGACATCTACATATATGGTAGGTACAAAACTGTACTATGTCCTTCAAGAATGCAACTGCAGTCATAACATATGGGTTGAATACCATAGCCAAGCTGGGGGTGGATGGAGCTAAGAAAAGGATGGTGTAGCTAAAATGCCCTGCAGGACTGCCGAAGCAAAGCCTGCTCGGGATCTGGAGTATAAAGGCAGGTTGTAGTGTTTGGTAAATGTATGCATGGAGCTCCATGAAGCAGCCTCTAGAATGTCCTTCGTAGCCACTCCTCTTAGGAAAGCTGTGGAAGTGGCTATAGCTCTGGTGGAGTGTGGCCTAATATTGGCAGACACACCTTTTCCATGGAATGAATAGCAGAATCTGATGCAGTGTCCAATTCATTTTGAAATTGTTTGTTTGGAGATTGCTTTTCCTTGTATTCCAGCAGCATAGGCTACAAACAGCTGGTCAGACTTTCTGGTGGCCTTAGTTCTGTCCAAGTAGTAGCGTAGTTGCCTGTGTATGTCCAAGGTATGCAGCAGTCTTTCCCCTCTATTTTGAGGATTGGGGAAGAAAGTAGGAAGGCGAATAGCTTGATTTAGAAACACCCTGGAAATTACCTTTGGCATGAAAGAAGGATTTGTTCTTAGAGAGACTCTGTCCTGATGAAAGATGAGGAAAGGAGGTACTGCCATGAGTGCCTGTATCTCCGAGACTCTTCTTGCTGATGTGACTGCCAATAGAAAAAACGTTTTCCATGATAGAAATTGCATCTCTGAGGTTGCTGCTGGCTCAAAGGGAGGAAGAGATAATTTTTCCAATACAAAATTGAGGTCCCATGTAGGTACTGGTTGTTTTCTGGGAGGCTTGATATTCTTTATCCCTCTCAGGAACTGTCTTAGCAAAGGATGTGAGAACACTGGTGGATCACAATTGTATCTTGCTGAGATTGCTGAGGCATGAATCTTTATGGAAGAATATGAGAGTCCAGAATGAAACATTTCTGCCAAGTATTCCAATATCTGAGGTATACTCAGTACTGTTGTATCCTGACCCCTGTTGGCAGTCCAGATGCTGAATCTCTTCCACTTGGCTGAATAGGTTTTTCTGGTGGAAGGTCTGCGTGCTTCCAATAAGATGTCCTGAACTGCCTCGGAAAGAGTGGAAGCGGAAGGAGTTAAGGTAACCTCCAGGCTGTCAGATGTAATGTTTTCAGGTTTTGGTGAACAGTCCTGTAGTTGTGTTGTGTTAGGAGCAGGGGCCATAGGGGCAGAGGCCACGGTTTGGTACGAGTTATGCTCAACAGCAATGGGTACCAGTGTTGCTTTGGCCAGTCTGGAGCTATCAAAATGCCTGTTGGTTGTTCTGCTTTGATCTTCAGGATCACCTTGGTCAACAGTGGCAGGGGAGGAAATGCATAAATTTTTAGGGAATTCCAGGTGAAGGAGAGAGCATCCGTTGTCCAGGCTAGAGGATGGTGGGTCCTGGTACAGAACTTGTCCAGGTGATGATTCGTGTGAGATGCAAAGAGATCTATGTCCGGTCTTCCCCATGTCTTTGTTATTTGTGAGAAAATGTGGGGATGCAGCATCCATTCGTGTGGATCCAAGAAATTTCTGCTCAACTTGTCCGCCAGTACATTGTCCCTGCCTGGCACAAACTGGGATTGCAGGTGTATCTTCAGACTCAGTGCTTTTTCCCAGAGATTCATTGTTAGTCTGCAGAGGGGGTATGAATGAGTCCCTCCCTGCTTGTTTATATACCACATGACAGTGGTGTTGTCTGTCCTTATTAGTAAATGTCCTTGTTGCAGTGATTTTTCGAAACTCTCGATTGCATGTATCACTGCCAACATCTCTTTTTGGTTTATGTGTAGATGTCTTTCCTTTGGTGTCCATTGACCTTGAACGCATCTGCCCTCCATGTGCGCCCCCCATCCATGATCTAAGGCATCTGTTGTAATTATTTGGCCTGCTTGAGGTCTGTTGAAAGACATGCCTTTGTTTAATTGACTTGCTTGAGCCCACCACAAGAATTCTTTTTGCAGACATGGAATAAGTGGGATTACGTCCTCTAGGCTTTGGCTGTGTTGGGACCATAAGCTTTTCAAATACCATTGCAGCTTTCTCATATGAAGTCTTGCCAAAGGTATCAGAAGAATGCATGATGCCATGAATCCCAGGGCCTGCAGGAGTTTCCTTGCAGTCAGCTGGGAGAGCTGTGCTAGGCCTTTGAAGTACTCTGGTAACTGCTGTTGTTTTTCCTCTGTGAGGTAGGCCATTTATGTTTGTGTGTCCAGTTTGGCTCCTAGGAAAATAATCTGTTGGGATGGCAGTAGTCTTGGTTTCTGAATGTTGACTGTGTATCCCAAGGCCTGTAGTAATTGCATGACATAGCCCAAGTTTTTTATTAAGGTTTGTTTGTTGTCTGCTTGTATGAGGCAGTCGTCCAGGTAGGGGTATATTTGAATTCCCTGGAGTCTGCAGTGTGCCACTACTGATGCCAGGCATTTCGTGAACACTCTGGGCGCAGTAGATAAGCCAAACGGCAATGCTGAGAATTGATAATGCTCTGTCCCTGCAAGAAATCTGAGGTATCTTCTGCAGCTTTGTCTGATTGGGACATGCAGGTATGCCTCCTTGAGGACCAGAGTGACCAGCCAAGACCCCTTCCCAGCATGGGAAGGAGTTGCTGTAACGTCAGCATTTTGAACTTTGGCACAGTGAGAAAGGTATTTAGAGTAGACAAGTCCAGTATAGGCCTCCATTTGTTTTCCTTTCTTGGAACAAGGAACAGTCTTGAATAAAATCCCTGGCCTTGTTCCTGAGGAGGTACCTTTTCTATTGCTTTTATACTTAATAGCTTTGAAACTTGAATGAGTGCCTCTGCCCTTTGATGGTGTGGCAGGTTTGGCATGCCTTGTCTTGTAGGTAACGTATGGAAGTGGAATCTGTAACCCTTGTCTATTAAATCCAGAATCCAGTTGTCCTTGGTTAAGATATGCCAGTTTTCTGAGAATAAGGATAATTTTCCGCCCAAGGGTGCTTCTCTCTGAGCCTTTGTAGGTGGTATGAAAGTCAAGTCATTGTTGTTGTCCTTGTGGTGCAGCTGGACTGGCTGCAGCACTTCTTTGATTTGTAGGTTGCCATTGGCGGCCCCTGTAGGAGCCTCGGTATTGTCCTCGGCCTCAGCCACGCCTGTTCTTTCCCCTTTTAAACTTGTCCGAGTCTGGGAAGGACCAATTCTTTGAGGGCCAGTTTCTACTGAATCTGGGTGGCTAAACCTGGAGGAAATCCTTGACTGTCTGTACTGACTTAGCTTTTTCCTCAATGGACTTCAACACATCTTGTGCATTAGCACCAAAAAGCTTCTGTTTTTCCAGAGGTGCATCAAGTAAATTTACTTTGACATGGTCTGGCAGTGGCTGATCTTTTAACCAAGCATGTCTACGTATAACAGCCCCAGTCATAGCTGCCCTACATGAAGCCTCCAATGCATCATAACCACACTGAAGAAAATGATTGTTAACCTGCTGAGTGTTATGTATGTGATCCTGCAATGCCTTTTTATCAAAAGGCTCAGGAGAGGCTAACTTTTTCTGTAAATCATCCAGTAAAAAATCCTGGTACTGAAACATATGAAAAAGGCAGTTAAGTGACCTCATGGCTAGGGTGGTAGAGGTATAAACTTTTTTACCCCATCTCTCCATAGACCTAGCTTCCCTATCCGCTGGCAAAGGATTCTTGGCAGTGGAGGTAGCCACTCCCTTGGGACCTTGTGAAATAGTTTCTAAATCCACTGAGTGGGCCTTAAAGAGATGTTTGTGAGTGTCAGGGACTCTGTAATATCTGTCTGGCTTAACAGAAGCAGGAGGGAGAGAATCAGGGTTAGCACTGGAGTCGGAGAAAACATCATCCAAAACATCCATCACAGGAGGAATAGCTAAAGGTCTGTGCTGGGGAAGCTTTAGGAAGGTACGTAGCCTTTTCCTGGAATCAGAGAATTCCTGACCCTGCCATTGGAAATGTTCCCTCATTGAGTGCAGGACTTCACCAAACGAGAAATCCTCTGGCGGAGAGGCAGAGGGAATTGATTCCTCAGCATCAGAGTCCTCATAGGCCTGGAAGGATTCTTCTTGAATATCTGAATGCTCAGAATCCCCAGAGGCCTCATCTGAAGAGAGGTTTTCAGTCTGCTCAGTTCTAGGCCTTTTCTCTGCAGGAGGCTGAGAACCTCTGTCTGGGTGAGGCTGAGACCCCCTGATAAGGGAAATAAGGTCTGCAGCAAGAGACATTATCTGTTTATCAGAGGAGGGGGCCTGGACAGCAGGTTTAGGATGGGCCTTGGCCTGGCTGGCGGCCTTAGCATGTGCAAAGGCCTTGATGGACATAGATACAGGAGGCCTAGCAGCCCCACGTGCAGGAGTGACCTTGTCCACCGGAATGGTGTCGGGTAAATCAAGAGCTTCGGTTTCCGGAGGAAAATCAACAACCGGCACCAGAGAGGTCTCCGGGACCGAAGGATGAGTTAATGCTGTGTCATCGGCCTGGAGCGGTTGAATTACCACTTCCGCAGGGACTGAAGTACTAGCGGAGGGTCTAGGAGTAGTATCAGTAGAGGACGCGGGCCGAGGAAGCCGGTCCCGGTCCTTCCGTTTTTTGGAAGATTGAGCTGTCGGTTGATCCAACGGCATGATATACGCAAAGGATTCGCCGAAAAAGTCTTCAGCAAATTCTGCCCGGCGCCTGAGAGTGCGCTTATTAAAGCAAGCACAGGCAGCACAGGCCGAGACGTCGTGGTCTGGGCCCAGGCAAGGAAGACAGTAAGAATGGAAGTCCTTATGAGGTATTTGTTTACCACAAGACAAACAATTATTAACTTTCTCAATTTGTTCTGACATCGGCTGAGGCAAGAAAAAAATGTTCCCCAATGGGGTACTTAGCTTTTAGATGACTTTGGTACTGAAAACACAGGAGCTGACCGACCGGCACTTGCGAACTGCTTCTGCTTTGGGCACCGCGCGGCAAGAAAGACTGAAGAAGATGGCGTCGGCCGATGCCTTTATACTCCAGCCGTTGTGACGTCAGAGAGGAGGTAACACCAGCCGACGCCGGACCCAGACTTTGGAATTCGGCCGACCGAGGGCTGCCTGAGGCAGGACAACCCATATGTTATGACTGCAGTTGCATTCTTGAAGGACATCCCTAAATTGATAATGACTGGCTCCGAGCCGGAAGCGGAGAAACCTCCTGGATCGTCTGTCCATCAAGATGTGGTAGTACGCATCCTTGAAGTCTATGGAGTACATCCAGTCGTTCTCCCACAGAAGGGGGAGAATAGATTGAAGAGTGACCGTCCGGAACTTTTCCTTGGGTATGAACAGGTTCAGAGCGGAAAGGTCTAAGATGGGTCTGAGGTCCCCGGTTTTCTTTGGCACCAAAAAGAACCTTGAGTAATAACCCAATCCAGACTGATCTGGGGGGACGGGCTGGATGGCTCTTTTACTTAGCAGCTTCAAAATCTCTGAAGCCGCTGCCTCGCTCTGATCGGGTGGGACATTGGGGAGGCATCTGGTTTTGGGGGAAAGATTTAGGAATGGAATGGAATAACCTCTGGAAATGATACGGAGCACCCATCGATCTGTTGTAAGGGACTCCCAGTTTGACAGGTGCTCCGTCAACCGCCCCCCGACTGCCTCCAGAGAGGGACAGTCAGGCAAGCCCTCAAGGCTGTTGTGCGGGTCTGTCCGAGAAAGGTTCTCTAGACCTGAAATTACACGGCCTCCCTCTGCCTCTGGGCCGGCATCCACCTTGTCCTCCTCTGCCTCTAGAGGACGAGTGGTCCGCAGCTGGATGGGATTGCTGAGACTTGCGGAACCACAGCTTCTTTTGTCCCCTCTGATTCCTGGAGAAGGATCTTTGGGGACTAGAGAAGCGGACTCCGACGGCAGACAGTGTCTTCCCGTCCTTTTCGCTTTGGACCAGCGTATCGCGAACAGTCTTGCCGAAAAGAGCAGAACCGTCAAAGGGGGAGTTCGCGAAGGACGCCTTGACACTTCTTGTCTTAATTGCTTTATAGTTTTCTCTATTTGATACTTCCAGGTGGTACTCGATTTCTCCCCTTCCTTTCCATTACTACCCTGTGCTCTTGTAGTAGAATTTTATCTGTTATTAATTTAGCTGCACAGTAATATATCCTGTTTACTTCTGTTACATCACATGGGTCTCTATGGACAGTCCTAATTACTGTGTTTATTTGTTTTATGAAGCTCCTAACTTTTTGGGTTTTATTGACCTTCTGCAGTCTATTTCTTTCATTGATCTCAATATGTCTATCTATCTCTATTAAATCAAGCAACTCTTCTCTTAGCTCATTTTCTTCTAAATCGAGGGCACATTTTTTTTGTTTTACATTCCCTGTGGCCAAAGCATCTTCTTTTGGCGCATTCTCTTCAATTTCATCCTGTGCCATCCATTGCTCTGTCATATGGGAACTCACTGGCCTATCACTCCTCAACATTGACTGCATCAGAGTTGACAAAGTTTCCTGTTCCTTTCCCTTGCTGTTCATTTTCAAGTGAACATTTATACTGGTTTCCTGTGAAAGGCTCCAAAATATCTTCATATGGCAGCTGACCTGTTGCTTCCCATTCCACTGGTTTCTACTTATTTTGGATGTCCATTGCTCTATCCTGCTGTGGTGTTTTCTGAGTTAGATTTTCTACACTGAATCCTTCACTTCGCAGCTACTCCATAACCTCAGTTTCTATTTCTTTAACTTCTCCATTACTAATCTTCTTTTCTACTTTTCCTCTTTGTCTTCCTATTTTTTGAATTGCAAAGTTTTCCATGTCTGGATTCCTTTGCCTATATTTCTCTTTAAATATCTTTGGTGCTGCTCTTTTTAGACTGATTAGTTTTGCTTCTCGTTTGCATAAACATTACACTATATTAAATCTATTTTTCTTTCCCATGTCCATATTTCTTTTTCAGATGTCTCCTGATCTTCCTGTTTCTCCTTGCCTTGGAGACTCGTTCCATTATGCTGTGATGTAACCTTTGTTAGACCTTCTACACCAAATCCTTCACTTTGCAGGCATTCCATAACTTCAACTTCTATTTTTTAACTTCTACTTTACTAATCTTATTTTCTACATTCCCTCTTTGTGGTATTATTTTTTATTGTGAAATTTTCCATATCTGGATTCCTTTGCCTGCATTTCTCTTTGAATATCTTTTGGATGGCCTTTTTCGTATTGATTAATTTGGCCTTTGACTTTCAATAGATATTGCACTACATCAAATCTCTCTTTCTCTCCCCATGTCCATATTTCTTTTTTATACTTTTCAAAAATCTCTAGGTTTTGTTTATATTTTCGCATTTTCTGAGATGCTTCTTTTTCAAACTGATCAAAGTTTCTTGGTCTATATAATGTTTTTCACAAATCTGTTGTATTAATGATCATAATTTTTTATTTGAAGCTTCCCACAGTTTTTCTTGTGGAAGTATTTTTCTTTCCTCTAATTTCTCCTTTAATCTTTTGTGTATCTTGTGTCTGGAAATTCTGGGCTTCTTGTATAACAGTAACAATACATAACTTCTTTCTTATCCTCAATAGTCCACTCTATCTTCTTTATGGCTCTTCTTTGTCCTATCAGGTTCTGTGTTTTTTGTGGACTGCTACTTCCTTCTACAACACGGAGGAGGAGGGGCATCCTCTCCCTGGGCCTGGCCTAGCACCATTGTAGGAATGTTTCAGTATTTTGAAGATTCTACACTGACATTTGTTCCAGTCCTGGCACCAGTGCACCTACCAGGATTGGGCACTTTATCCTGGGTCTTGTGCAATCGTTTTTAATTTTTGACTACTTTTCACCATGCTATATGCTATATAAAATACAGTCTATATATCAGTGTTGTCTTGGTGAGATTTTGTGAGAAGCAGGGTCCACCTCACGAAGGTACTCACCAAGACTTGAGGATGAATTCAATTTCAGCAACACTATTCTCCTTTGCTTGCTGACTTCTCTCTCGATTCAGACCCCTGCTGACTTATCTCTCCATTTGTTGCCCTCATCTCTCCATTTGGACCCTGTTTGATTATTGTTATTCTATTTAAGGATCTACACCCAAAATTCCAGTCTTGCCTTATTTCTTGAGCTGCCCCCCCCCATTTCATTATCATCCCTTTCCACTTTGAATTATAGCTTTCTGCTTGTGCTATATATAGGAGCTTTAACTGTGTAGTTCTGAACTATCCCGCTCAAATCAGGTAAGTTCAAGTTCTACTGGAAGGATCAACTTATCCCCTTGACTCTTGCCCTCTTCCCATCCCAGATAAAAACCTTCAACTCTTTATTAATTGCTATCCACAACTTCTCCTCTGGTTGATAGAAATATGCCTGACTCACGTATACTAACTATAAATAAAGGGACTAAACATTTTCACTGCTGGTATCTTTCTATCTATATCCATAAAAGAGATCTTCCAATTTCTCAGTTTTTGTACTATTTTTGTTTAGTCTCTTCCCACATATCCTTAGCTGCTATAACAAAATCCTTTTTAATCCATACATCTAAGTACTTAACTTTATCATGCCCCCATAAATATAGGTATTGCAAATACATCCTCAGTGCTGCAAATCAAACTCCTGTCCCCACCTATAAGAAATACTCATTGCTGAAAACTGATTATTTCTCCCTGAATTTTCTTAAGCTCCACTGTATTAGTTTTAGGTGGAATAAAAATACATGCCAGCATAATCCACCTCCCTTGCTAATAGCCCCTTGCCACTACAAAACTACCATTATCATATTGTTTCCTCTTCTATCACCATTGGAACTCCTCTAGCAATTAATTTAAGTACTCCCCTTTTCCTTTGTCCAAGATATTATGCAGGATAACCATCCTGAAATCCTTTGTTTATCAAATTCACATGCTCAGTTCTTTCCAAATGCATCTCCTGTAACATAGCTGTTTGTTATGGGTAGTGGAAATTATTTGAAAGTTATTAGAGAAGACAGAAATTTCTTCTGAAAATATAGCTGGGGAGTGGGATAAAATTAAAGTGGGGTTTAAAAATAGGGTGGAAATAAAAGAAAGAGATATGGTTATGAAGAAACAATAATTATTTAGAGGGACTGACAATGGTTAAAGCATTGCAGAATATAGGGAATCGTACAGAACAAGGAGCAATTGCAGAATGCTAAACAGAAAATAAGGGATTACCTCGATAATATACATGAGTTTGGAAATACTGCTGTTAAGCAAAACTTTTAGCACAATGACTCAGGCAATAGAAAGTAGAAAGGATTGCTACCAAACTTAGGGAGCCTAAAACAGGGAGGATAACAAGAGACCATATAGTAGTACTAGAAACAGCTCAGAAATTTTATGAAAATATTTATAAAGCAAAAAAAAATGTGGAAATCAGGAAAATATACAAATTGAAATGTTTATGGAAGAATTAAATATGCCAAGGTTAAAGGCAGAAGAGGCTCAATTACTAACAGTCATGATAAGAGGAGATGAGATAAAAATGGTGATGTATAACCAATCTGTAGGAAAGTCCCCAAGAATGGATGGTACTCCTGTGGAGGTTTGGAAGCTAGGAGGGAAAAAACGGATAAAGATCTGGATGGTTTGGTTTAACAATATTTTAAAAAGGAGGAGAAAAAAACAGCATCCTAGAAGAAAGCTGTTTCATACAGGCCCATTTACATTCAAAACCATGACTATAAAATGTTTATGTCTATAACAGCTAAAAGAATGGGAAAAGTGATGCCAAATTGATAGATATGAATCAGGGGGGTTTGCGTAGGGAAGGCAAACATCTGACAACATGAACAGAACAATAATTATCCAGAGGGAAGTAGAATGTAAGAAAATGCCATTGTTGGTGGGCCTTGATGCAGAGAAAGCATTCAACAGAGTAAGCCAGGATTTTATGAGTAGGGGAGTGGAAGCATCTGCATTTACTAATAAAATTATAAGGCTGATTAGGAGGATATATGAGGGATTGGAGACAAAAATTAAAGTGGGTGGGTTCCTCTATGATAACTTCTATTTGAGCAAAGGAACCAGGCAGGGGTGTCCTCTTTCCCCTTTGTTATTTACATTATCTTTAAACCCATTGGCAAAGAAAATAACGGACCCAGGAATGCAAGGATATCATTTGTATGGTAGTCATAAAAAGCTGGCTTTAATTTGCACATGATATTATTTTATATCTGATAAAACCAGAAAAAGGACATTTCAGTGTTGTGGAACACTAAGACAGTTTCAGGTCTTTTCAGGATAGAAAATTAATGAAGCTAAAACAAAGGCAACAGCTATAAACTATGTACCCGTACATGAAATGGTTCAGAAATATTCATATTTATGTGGACATGACAAAATGAAGCACTTAGGAGTATGTATTAAAAATGACTTTGTTGTGGTAGCTAAGGATATGTGGGAAGAGACTAAACAAAAGATATTACAACAACTGAGAAATTGGAAGCTCTGTTTTATGCTTATGGATAGCAAGATACAAGCAGTTAAAATGCTTTTGGTCCATTTAGTTTTATACACAGGTCAGGCATATTTTTATCAACCATAGGAGAAGTTGTGGATAGCAATTAATTAAGAGCTGAAGGATTTTATCTGAAAGGGGAAGATGGTAAGAGTCAAGTTTGATAAGCTGATTCTTCTAATAGACAGTGACATCGAACCTGTGACATGCCACAACACTGTGTATGATACACCAGCGTTCACCAACACCCGAGTTACCATGATACACCAGCATTCACCAACACCCGAGTTACCAAAGAAACTGCTTTTGCATTTGTTGCTTGTGTGAAGTGCATTGAATTATTTTGTGCCAGGAGCCGGTTCAACAACACGGGTGCAGAGGTAATGAAGTTATTAACCTCAAAGACTATTTTGGTATACTTTCTCAATAGAGTCTGCAAAGGGCAGTGCAGACATTGTTTTCTCTTTAAGGTTACACTTCTGCAAAAGGCATGTAGTTGGCATTTCTAGGAGTGTGCTGTATTATATTCCTCTTAACTGTCCTTCTCAATCCCTCCTAAAACTGGCAACTTTTAACATTTAATAATGACAATAATTAGATTTATAGACTAATCTTACTTCAGAAAATGTATATTACTTCACGTTCATTTTCTTCTGTCAGTGTCTCAGATTAATAGTACTAGTAGTTTAACACTGTCCATGTCTCTTATTTCTAGATTTGTCCCCGATTTTGTTGAGATGTATCCCTGATGTATTGAGAGTAATGCTCTTTTACTTATATTTACTTATTTATTGTATTTATTTTTTGTTTGGGGGGGGGTGACACGCAAGTATAGTCAAGTTAGGCATTTTCCGAATTTTTGACACGCCGAACCCAAAAGGTTTGCTATCACTGTAATAGAACAAGGTGGTTTGTTATTACCTAATTTGAAGGGTTTTTTCAGAGCTACACACTTAAGGCTCCTATACTTAATAAAAACAGAAAGCTATAATTCAAAGTGGAAAGGAATGATGACGAAACAGTGGGGAAGCTCAAGAAACAAGGACAGTCTGGGATTTTAGATGCAGGTCCTTAAGGTGAATAACAACAGCCATAGAGAATATTATATTCATAAAGTAGCAGAAAGCATTCTAAGAAGTAACTAACACACGAATGGAGAAATGAGTGTCTGCCGATAGGGAGGTCTCCAATTTGGGATACAGACAATAGGCAAGAGGGGGCTAGAATTTATTGGAGAAAACTGGCAAAGGAACCAATGTATTGGGAGCAAATAACTAGAGAGGGAAAGGTAATAAAATGGGAAGAGGCCAAAAAGTTATTTACACTACAAGTTAGAGATTGCCTTCCCTATCAAGGACTGATATCAGAGTATAGTCAAACAGAAAGAAATACAGGGATCCTAAGTGAAAGACTAGCACTGGCAGAGTGTTTAGTAGAATTTAAAACAGAAGCTGCTGTTAAAAAAGGGATAAATAGTAGAGCATATAAAACATTGCACGGTAACTACAAGGATCAATCAGAGGAAGTTAGAAAGGACTGGGAAGAGAGACTGCATAACAGTTCACAAAGAAACAATGGGGGAGATATATGTTTGTCTCCCAATATACAACAAAGTCCATATAATTTAGGATATTTGCTTGGAAGTGTTCACACAGGTATTTGTATACCCAAATTAGACTCCAAACAACTTTACTCAGGTAGATAGCAAAGTTTGGAGGTGTGATGGAGAAGAAAAAGATAACTGGGAACATATTTTTGGGGAGTGTAATGAGCTGGCAAACTTTAAATGTTCCCTGCAGTCTGCTCTGTCAGCAATACTGGGTGTGTGAATTGGCATAACTAAGAAAATTATTTTTTGAGCTATGATGCAAAATTGAAATTGCCTATACATAGTAAGGCTTTGCCGAGTCTAATTATGGTGGCTGCCAAAAAAGCAATCACTAGAAAATGGAAATCAAAGTCTAAACCAACTATACTACAAGTAATGAATATAGTAAAAGATAAAACAACTGGAAATGCGATCTTTAGAAAAGGGCAAGAGTAAACTACACAGAAAAAAATGGAAATTGTGGAAACAATACATGCAGAACAACATTCTAGAGGCAGAACGAGGTCTAAAATCTTTGAATTTATTACTGCTCAATATCTGAGTTGTTTGGCTTTCCGCTACATATCTACAATCAACTGCATTACTAGCTGAGTTAAGTACAATCTTGCAGTGTTAAAGATTGTACTGCATTTTATTTTTCTGTCTATTTAATTGTTTCATTAAAAATTGTGGTCTCTCTCTCTCTCTCTGTATAGTAAGTGGGGGTTATTATGTTTCACTTCATCGATATTCAGTATTAAACTCTTAGCCTAGAGGGTTTCTGGGCATTTATAAGTGTTAGCCACATATCTTTGAATTTATTACTGCTCAATATCGGAGTTGTTTGGCTTTCTGCTACATACCTACGATCAACTACATTACTAGCTGAGTTAAGTACATACTTGCAGTGTTAAAGATTGTACTGCATTTCATTTTTCTGTCTAGTTGTTTCATTGAATATTGTGTCTGTGTCTCTCTGCAGTTATTTGTTTTTCTACTTATTTGTTTCATAGAATACTGTGGTCTCTCTCTCTCTCTCTCTGCAGTAAGTGGGGGTTATTGTGTTTCACTGCATTGACATTCAGTGTTAAACTCTTAGCCTAGAGGGTTTCTCTGTATTTATAAGTGTTAGTCACATATCTTTGAATTTATTACTGCTCAATATCTGAGTTGTTTGGCTTTCTGCTACATACCTACAATCAACTGCATTACTAGCTAAGTTAAGTACAAACTTGCAGTGTTAAAGATTGTACTGCATTTTATTTTTCTGTCTATTTAATTGTTTCATTGGATATTGTGGTCTCTCTCTCTCTCTCTCTCTCTCTCTCTCTCTCTCTCTCTCTGCAGTAAGTGGGGGTTATTGTGTTTCACTTCATTGATATTCAGTGTTAAACTCTTAGCCTAGAGGGTTTCTCTGTATTTATAAGTGTTAGTCACATTTCTTTGAATTTATTACTGCTCATTATCGGAGTTGTTTGGCTTTCTGCTATATATCTACAATCAACTGCATTACTAGCTGAGTTAAGTACAAACTTGTAGTGTTAAAGATTGTACTGCATTTGTCTATTTAATTGTTTCGTTGAATATTGTTTTCTGTGTCTCTCTGCAGTTATTTATTTTTCTATTTATTTGTTTCATAGAGTACTGTGGTCTCTCTCTCTCTCTCTCTCTCTCTCTAACTGCAGTTAGTTTCCCCACCCTTCCTCCCTGTTCTTGTTTTGGTATTAATCTTGGTGGCTTTGGAATTGCCCGCCCCTCCTGTAAATTTGTGTTTGAACACTTATCCTGGGTCTATCTCATTTTCTCACTCAACCAAGTATAGTGAGATCATATTTTGACCTCAGACACTCCTACCAATCCCATCATTTCAGCTGTATCCCAGCTCTATCCCAGTCTAGTGACAGTAGCTCATTCTACCTACTACAGAGTGAATATTTGAGAAGGGCAAGCCAGTTAGGTCCTTAACCTTGAATTATCTTCTGTTTCTCCTTTCTCCCTTTCCACTTTACAAAAAAAAAATTCTAAGCATGTTTCCTGAGCTAGTCTAGTCCAGATACAGACTTGCTGTATCCAGGATTGTGTGTAAGCTTCTGAGCCCCCCAAGCCTTTCTGTGTTGGAGGGAAACCTTCCAGCTTATCAGTGGGAGTGGTAAGCACTAGGTAGCCTATCTACCATTAGGGTCATAGGTTGGTACTAGGCTATTGGCCTTAGGGCCTATACAAGCCTAGCCATAACAGTTCCCAGGCTATTTTTCCCAGGAATTTTACTTCCCTGGTCCCCTGTCTAGCAGGGCAACTGACGTGATACCCAGGGTGAATTTCCTATCTCCAATCCATTCATCAAGGTTCCTTTTGAAGAGGGCCAAAGAGGGTCTCTGCTTGACATGTATAGGCAATCTATTCCAGAAAATGAGGAGTCTCTGGGACAGAAATCTATCCCTCCAGCATGTTTTGTTCATTGTGATGACCAGGTTTAGATCCCTGGAGTGCGTGGCTCTGAGGGATTGGGATTTCTTTAAGTGTAGCATGTCCAACAGCTCTGGGTTTGACATGGCCTTGTATGTTAAGCAGAGATCGCATCTGAGTAGACGATATGTGACAGAGTATAGCTGGAGTTTTTTTAGATGGTCAGCATAGGGCATCTGCTATAGGCCTGTGATTCTTTTAGTGAGGTATTTCTGCAGCCTTTCCAACTGTTGCAGATGTCTTGTGAGGTACATACCAAACGGGGCATTGTACTCTATAATGGGTCTAATGAGGGATGAGATAATCATATCATAGATATTATCATAGATAAGCTATCCAGCTTAAATATAAACCCCTATGTCACAAGATGGGTCACAAACTGGCTGAAATACAGAACCCACAGAGTGAGAGTTGCTGGAGCCATGTCAGACTCGAAACCGGTCACAAGTGGCGTCCCACAGGGTTCTATCCTGGGACCACTCTTGTTCAGTATATACTTTTCTGAGGTACAGGCAAACGTGGGAGGACTATGGCTCACCAAGTTCGCAGACGACTGCAAACTGGGCGCCATAATCAACTCTCCAGCTGACACAAACATCCTTCAAAAAGGTCTCACAGAGACAGATAACTGGTGTCAGTGCCATGGTTTAAAGCTAAATGCCAAAAAATGTATAGTCATATCCTTTGGCAAAAACAATGTGCCCACAAATTACCACATAGGCGGAAACCCATTAAGTACACAGAAAGTTATTAGGGACCTGGGGACCCAAGTTGATAGCAATCTCTCCTTTGAAAACCACATTGCCAAAGTGGTTAGAAAGACCTTCTACATAGCCCACCTCATCACGAAGGGTTTCACATCTAGATCAAGAGAGGCAATCGTGCCCCTTTATTCATTCCTCATCAGGCCCATCATAGAATACAATACCCCTTTTGGGATGTACCTTACCCGACACCTGCAGCAATTAGAAAAACCCCAAAAGTATCTCACCAAGAGGATCAAGGGTCTCAAACAGATGCCATATGCCACTCGGTTAAAAAAACTCCAGCTCTACTCAGTTGCATACCGCCTACTTCGAGGCGATCTATGCCTGACATACAAAGCTATGTCAAATCCAGAATTAATGGACATGCTCCACCTCAGTAAATCTAAATCCCTTAGAGCCACATGCTCGAGGGACTTGAACCTCAGCACAGAAATAAATAGAACTTGCTGGAGTGACAGGTTCATAACCCAGAGGCTCCCTTCGCTCTGGAATAGAATTCCAGTTCATGTGAGGCAGAGCACCTCACTGAATCTCTTCAAGAAGAATCTCAATAGGTGGATGGGGGATCGTAGGTTTGTATCAGGGATTACTCCCATGTCACTATTAGACAGAGGCACAGTAAACTAAACCTTAAAAAGGGCACAGTATACTCAAATCAAGGGGTGGCGTAAGCCATACAGAATCGGGCTAGACTTATAATTGCCTCAAGGCAGATAGCCTAGTATGAACCTATGAACCTATGAGTACAGTGGGACAATGAACTCCTTTTTCCTGGATGAAAAGCCCTTAGTAATGAGATGTGCCACATGGAAGGATTTCCTGACTGTTGTGGCAATGTGGTTTTCGAAGGTGAGACCACTGTCCATCTGTGTCCCTAAATCCCTTATCACACTTTTGGTGTTTAGTGTACTGCCACTTATGTGGTAATTCATGGGTACATGTTTTTTCCCAAAGGGGATAACTATACATTTCTTGGCATTGAGCTTGAGCCCATGGCTCTGGAACCAAGCATCTGTCTCTGTAAGGCCCTTTTGTTGGCTATCCACATAATCTGGGGATTCGATAATGGCTCCAAGTTTGCAGTCATCTGCAAACTTTGTTAGCCAGAGTCCCTTGGTATCGGCCTGTACTTTGCAGAAGTAGATGCCAAACACGAGCGGTCCCAAGACCAAACCCTGAGGTACTCCACTTGTCTGGAACTGGATTTGGAGTCGGCTACTTTTACAGTGTGGGTTCTGTCAGTAAGCCAGTTTGTGACCCATCGAGTGACGTAGGGATTAATGCCCAGCTTAGTAAGTTTATCTATGATTCCAGAGTGGGGGATAGTGTCTAAGGCCTTGGTGAGGTCCAGATAGGCTGTGAGGACCATCTTACCCTCGTCCACAACTCTGGAGACTGATTCGAAGAAGTCAATCAGGTTGAGGAGACAAGATCGGCCCTTCAGAAAACCAAATTGGGTGGGATCCAGTGTTTGAAGGTTGCCAATGTCTTTGTTTATAAGTTCCATGGCTTTGCAGATCAGGCTTGTTAAGCTGATGGGAGAATAGTTCCCAGGGTCCAAGGTGGACCCCCCCCCCCTTGTGGAGTGGGATAACTGTAGCTGTGCGCCACTCATTGGGCATGAAGTCTGTGGTGAGGCTATGATTAAACATGACACTTAGGTGAGATGCCAGTTCATTTTGTAGCTCATGTAGTACACAGCCCGGGATGTCATCTGTTCCCATGGATGCTGTATTCTTAGCTTTGGAAAGTGTGTTTTTTACCTGTGTGGCCATGATTACTGGCATTTGGCAATCTTTTGGTATTGAGATGGGCCCTTTACAGGGTGAGAGGAGGTGAAACTGGCACTGAATTGATCTGCTAGGATACTGGCAATATCCTTGGGATCAGTATATTTAGTGCCATTTTGTTGCAGCTCAGAGCATACCTGACTATTGCCATTTAGAGTCTTGACATAACTATAGAATGCCTTGTGGTTGTCCTTAGAATCTTTGGCAATTTTATTTCATAATCAGCTTTGGAGGATTTTACGAGGGATCTCAGCTTCTTACTGAGGCTGGTAAGGGAGTTTTTGTATCATGGGATTTTCCTTTTTTCTGTAACAATTTCTCCCTTCTGTTGTATAACTTGTTTATGGCCGGGGACCAAAAGATCGGCTTTCTTTTTTTGGAAGAGAGTGTTTTGTTTCTGTTTGGAATGGCATGATTTATGCACGAGTGGATATGCTTGTACAGTGCCTTAGTGTAGGATTCGGCAGTCGAACTTTCAGTTCCCGTCTGCATGGGTGTTATGAAGTTTGTCACTTCTGACTTGAGTAGCATGATTTTGGAGGAGTTTTTTTATGGAGGTTTCCCTACTGAGGGATGGAGGTGGGATGTGGGCACCAAGGGTGATTAGCTTATGGTCAGACCTGACCAACAAGGGGGTGACTGCTGGTGTGGGGCATTGATCTCCCATGTTGGTAATTACCAGGTCAAGGATATTTGAGCCCCTAGTGGGACTATGGATTAGTTCCAAGAACCGTTGGGCAAAGGTGTTGGTACCCGGTAGTTTTCCCAATTAATGGCAGGGTAGTTGAAATCACCCAGTATTAGGGTGTTAGGTTGTATCTTAATATTTCCAGTACGTTTAGAAAGGTGTAGTGAGAATCATGGGGCATGGTGGGGATCTGTAGAAAGCTATAATTTGGATTGCAGTCTTACCTAGTGTTAGTTGCACCTGTAATATTTCAGACGGATTGTGTTGGGCAACTAGCCTGGAGGTGTGAATATGGACACTCCACCACCTTTAGTGTTTCGGTTCTGGTTTGGTGGCCGAAAAGTGTAGTAAGAGTTGTAGCCTGGTATTGCAGGGGTGCTCTCTGGAACCTTGAACCAGGTCTCGGTTACTGCACAGATATCAATGTTCTCCATTTTTAGGAGTGCCTTGAGAGAGTGTATTTTGAGGTTTAGACTTCTAGCATTGAGTAGCATACCCTTCAGATTTTGCATGTATTTATCTGTTACGGTGGTAGTTTTGTCATTTGAGCCTTGCCTAAAAAAAGGCACTATGGGGGTGGCAAGAGCCTTAGCCAGTAACCTGAATCCCAGGGGCGACAGGTGCAGACCATTTCTGGCAAAGCATCATGGTTTGTCGATCATGTCATCCCAGGCAGACAGATACTGGATCCCCTTTGAATGACACCAGAAACTTAGCCAATTGTTGAAGTCAATCACTTTGTCTTTATACTGTGGTATCATTCTGGACGAAGGCAGGATGCTACTCAGGGCTAGGGTCATACCTGCCTGGGTCACATGATCCGAGAGCTCTTCCATGTCTTTTTTCATGTAGTCCAGGGAGGTACGTCTCAAATCATTCACACCAACATAGACAATGACAGAGTCGTATTTGTACTTGTTGTGGAGTGACTTGAGTGCATGCATTATGTGGCAGATCCTGGCTCCCAACAGGCAGCTGATGGTAATTTTCTTCCTGTCCAGTCTGGTGAGTGGGACATCAGTGTGCCTGACTATGGAGTCACCTATGACTAAAGTGTTGGGTACATTGTCTTGCTTTAGGGGCTGTTGTTGGGTGGTACACTGGTGTTTTGAGCTATGTGTTACTTTGGTTGTGATTAGTATTTGTTTGCGTATCATCTTCGGAGGCCCTTGTTGCTTGGGCAAGTTAATGTTAAGGGCCTCCGCATATGTGGGTTTAGTGTTTCTATGTGTGGGTGTTAGTGATATGGGTTTTGAAGGTCTATGTGTGCTTGAGGTATAGCGCAGGTGTTAACCTTCTCCTCTTGACTGTCTAGCACAATCTTAGCTGGAGAGAGCTTTGCCTCTAGATTGGCTATGCAAGTGCATCTGTCGCAGGTTGTAATGTTGGGTGGTAGGAGGAGAGGGTTGTTTGTGTACATGAGGCAATTGCTGTATTGCCCCAGTATGCCCAGGTTCACAAGGAGGACTGGAGAAATCACTGGAAGCTGACCCTTGGACATGCCTGGATCTGTGTTTCTTTTGTAGAGTACAAGAGCTGTTTTCCCTTACCTTGACAAGGTACTCTGCAATTATAGGCTGTTTAGTGCCTACGATTACTTTCTCCTTATATACAAGGAGAGTTGAGTGCTTTTATCAGTTTAAGGCTTCCTAGTGCTTTCCTGCAGGTTACAGATCATGTGCTAGTCACAGGGATTCAGATTTTAGTGCTACTAATGAGAAACCAGTTAGTTCTAAGAGAACATTTGAAGAGCAGACTTTCTGGCACTGAGAAAAGTTTAATCTTAGCCCCGAGGTGCTGCGTGATGTACAAAATCACTCAAACATGCGCTTTTAAGCCAGAAAGTTAAAAGGGATAGAAATCAGACCCAAATGGCCAATAAAATGACACTTTCAGAGCTGGAAACAACTCCTCTAGCGTTAGATAGGATGTACAATGCTCACTACTCTCGCAAGTAAGCAGTAGGACCGCCCTCTACCACAGCAAGGTCTGGAATAGCTCTGAATACAGAAACTGAAGTCCTGAAACCAGCAAAGCTTGGGATCTGGACTATACTAGTTAGAAAAGGCGGGAAATGAGCAAACAAGACAGTATTTTTTTGTTTTTTTTTGGTTAAAACAGGTTAAGCAATGGAAAAATACAGTAAATAAGCCAGAAAGGGCTAACACACGAGTGTGTAGCCCTAAACAGTAAATGCAATTTAAAACTTTCCAAAATTATCAATTTAAACTTTAAAAATTAAGCAAGGTAAGAGCACAAACTGAAAAACGATTTAAAGGCAAATATAACAGAGTGGTTTCTGGCCCAGAAATTGTAGTTTATTGGCTGTTTGGGCGGTTTTTCCATCTCTTTCAACTTTCTGGGTTAAAAGCCTGCGTTTGCGCTTGTTTCCCACCTTTCATGTAACTAGTCTAGTCCAAATACAGAAATGCTGTATCCAGGACTGTTTGTAAGCTTCTGACCCCCCAAGCATTTCTATGTTGGAGGGAAGCCTTCTAGCTTATCAGTGGGAGTGGTAAGCACTAGGTAGCCTATCTACCACAAGAGTGGTTTCTGGCCCAGAAATTGTAATTAATTTTCCATTTGGGCAGTTTTTCCATCTCTTTCAACTTTCTGTTTAAAAACCCACGTTTGCACTTGTTTCCTGCCTTTCCTGTGACTAGTCTAGTGCAGATACAGATTGGACGTACCTAGGACGGTTTGTAAGCTTCTGAGCCACCCAAGCCTTTCTGTGTTAGAGGGAAGCTTTCTAGCTTATCAGTGGGAGTGGTAAGCACTAGGTAGCCTATCAACCACAAGAGTGGTTTCTGGCCCAGAAATTGTAGTTTATTGGCTGTTAGGGCAGTTTTTCCATCTCTTTCAACTTTCTGGTTTAAAAGCCTGCATTTGCGCTTGTTTCCCCCCTTTCCTGTAACTAGTCTAGTCCAGATACAGAATTGCTGTATCCAGGATTGTTTGTAAGCTTCTGAACCCCCCCCCCCAGCCTTTCTGTGTCAGAGGGAAGCCTTCTAGCTTATCATTGAAAGTGATAACACTAGGTAGCCTATCTACCACAGGAGTGGTTTCTGGCCCAGAAATTGTAGTTTATTGGCCATTTGGGCAGTTTTTCCATCTCTTTCTACTTTCTAGTTTAAAAGCCCGTGTTTGCACTTGTTTCCAGACTTTCCTCTAACTAGTCTAGTCCAAATACAGATTGCTGTATCCAGGAGTGTATGTAAGCTTCTGAGCCCCCCAAGCCTTTCTGTGTTGATGGGAAGCCTTCTAGCTTGTCAATGGGAGTGGTAAGCACTAGGTAGCCTATTTACCACAAGAGGAGTGGTTTCTGGCCCATAAATTGTAGTTTATTAGTGATTTGGGCAGTCTTTCCATCTCTTTCAACTTTCTCGTTTAAAAGCCTGCGTTTGCGCTTGTTTCCTGCTTTTCCTGTAACTAGTCTACTCCAGATACTGATTTGCTGTATCCAGGACTGTTTGTAAGTTTCTGAGTGGTGCCAAAGTCTGCTCTTCAACTTTTCTCTTAGATCTGCTAGTTCTCTCTACTACTGCACTTTTACTAGTTTATTAATCTAGCAGTTTACCAGACTTATTGTAGCAATTATTGTAGCACACAAAAGTGCTACCAGCACTAAATGTTCTACAAGGAAACAGCTCCAGTACTTATTATTAATGCCCACCCCTCCAGGCATGTCTAAAGATTAGTTCCCCGTGCTTTCTGCTATTAACCTGGTGAACTTGGGCATCCTGAGGCAATGTAGCAATTGCCTCATGTACACAGACAATGCTCTCCTCTTACCTCCAAACACTCAGACTTGTGAGATATGCACTTATATATCCAAAATGGAAGCCGCGTACTCTCCAGCCAAGACCGGAATAGCTGGTCAAGAGGAGAAGGTCAACACTTGCACCACACCACATGGAACATATAGCCCTCCAGAACACACACCAGCATTGCCTTCACATAAAAACACAAACCACACACCCACCTTTGTGGAGGCTCTCAATAAAAGTCTATCCAAACAGCAGAGACCTCCAAGGCAGAAACGCACTTGACCACCACAAAGTACAGTTTTGTACCTACCATAAATGTAGATGTTCGAGTGTATATACTGCTGCAGTCATCACACTTGGGTTATCTGCTGTCAGGCAGTTCCGCAGTCGGCCGAATCCCAAAGTCCTGGTCCGGCGTCAGTTGTTGTCGCTTCTTCCCTGATGTCAGTGCGACAGGGGTTATAAAAGAGGCAGCCAACACAATTTTCTTCAGTTTTTCTTGCCCCAGATGTCAGGTGCCCCAACTAGGAAGGCAATACAAATAACTATGTAAAAGTACCTTAGTAGATAAACAAAAGTACTAGCTGTTAGCAAATACACCATATAGACAAGCATCCAATTGATTGATGTACATGGAGTTATAACTAACACCCTGCTATGTAGAGGGGATGGTGGGAGGGTAACCTGGACTGCAGCAGTATATACACTCGAACATCTACATTTATGGTAGGTACAAAACTGTACTATGTTCATCATGTTATACTGCTGCAGTCATCACACATGGGTTGAATCCCAAAGCTATGGATGGGTGGCTGGTACTAAACTGGGTTAGGCGACGCTAGGATGCCCTGCAGAACTGCAGTGGCAAAACCAGCTCTGGTTTTTGAGTATAATGGAAGGTGGTAGTGCTTGGTAAAGGTGTGCACTGAACTCCAAGTAGCTGCCTCCAGAATGTCCTTGGTTGGAACCCCCCTGAGAAAGGCTGCTGAGGTTGCTGTAGCCCTGGTAGAATGGGACCTAATACTATCAAGCACTGCTTTCCCATGGTGTGAGTAGCAAAAGCGGATACAATGTGCTATCCATTTGGAGATGGTCTGTTTTGAAATAGCCTTTCCTTGTGAACCTGCAGCATAGGATACAAAGAGTTGGTCAGTTTCTCTGAAGGTCTTTGTCTTATCTAAATAGTAATGTAGCTGTCTGTGAATGTCCAAAGTGTGAAGGAGTCTTTCTCCTTTATTCTGGGGGTTTGGATAAAAGATGGGTACATGAATGGTCTGATTCAAAGCCACACTGGATACTACCTTTGGCATAAAGGTAGGGATAGTTCGTAAAGAGACTCTGTCCTGATGGAAAATGATGAAAGGTTCCACTGCCACAAGTGCCTGTAGTTCTGAGACCCTGCGTGCTGAGGTGATAGCCAGCAACAGAGCTGTTTTCCATGACAAGTATTGTAGTTCTGCTGAGAAGGCTGGTTCGAAAGGAGACAGTATTAATTTTTCTAAAACGAAGTTGAGGTCCCAAGCTGGCGTTGATGGTTTCCTGGGGGGGGTCTTATATTTTTAGCCCATCTGAGAAACTGCCTTAGTAAAGGTTGTGAGAATATGGGAGGATCCGTACTATACTGAGCTGAAATGGCTGAAGCATGGATCTTAATGGATGAGAAAGAAAGGCCTTTGTGTAGCATCTCAGTTAAGTATTGCAGTATTTGAGGAATGTTTGGTATCCGAGGATTTTGGCCTTTAGCCTGGTTCCATGTACAAAATCTTTTCCATTTGTCTGAGTAAGTTATTCTGGTGCTGGGCCTCCTGGCCTCCAAAATGACATTCAGGACGTCCTTTGAGAGAAGTGATGATTGATAATTCAAGGTATTCTCCATGCAGCTAAATTTAAAGTCCTGAGTTGACTGTGAAGGATCTGAGAGTTTTGCTGAGTCAACAGAAGTGGGAATTGAGGTAAGATCCATGGAGGGCTGTGAGTCAAGTTCCTTAGTAATGGGTACCAGTGCTGACGTGGCCAGTCTGGAGCAATGAGGATCATTTGTGGTCTCTCTGATCTGACTTTCAGTAATACTTTGGTCAATAGAGGTAGTGGTGGGAAGGCATAGACTGTCAATGCTGTCCAACTGAATGATAGGGCATCCACTTTCCAGAAGATAAGATAAGATAAGATAAGATAGAGAATGATAAGTTCTGGTGCAAAATTTCTGTAGTTGGCAGTTGTCGGGGGTGGCAAATAGATCTATGTCTGGGTGTCCCCACCATTGCGTTATCATTGAAAATACTTGTGGGTGTAGTCTCCACTCATGAGGATCTGCCATATTTCTGCTTAATTCGTCTGCCAATATGTTTTCCTTTCCTGGCAGGAATTCTGCTTGCTGTTGCACTTGGTAAGTCAATGCTGTGTTCCACAAGGTCATTGCCTGTCTGCATAAAGGGTGGGAGTGTGTTCCTCCCTGTTTGTTTATGTACCACATAACTGTGGTGTTGTCTGTCCTTATTAGTAGTTGTCCTGGATGCAAGAGGTCCTTGAAGGCTGTCAGTGCATTTTGCACAGCTAGCATCTCTTTTTGGTTGATGTGTAGATGCATTTGTTTTGCAGACCATTTGCCCTGTATGCACTGTCCTGCCATGTGTGCTCCCCAGGCGTAGTCTGAAGAATCTGTTGTCATTGTTTGGTTTGCTGGAGGTAAGGCAAAAGGAAGACCCTTGTTTATTTGACATGCTTGAGCCCACCATAGGAACTCTTTTTGAAGGCTGGGAATGAGAGGTATACTTGTTTCGAGGCTGTGCCTTGTTGAGTCCATACACTTTTCAGGTACCATTGTAATTTCCTCATATGCAGCTTTGCATATGGGATTAGTTGAATGCAGGATGCCATGAACCCCAATGCCTGCAGGATTTTCCTTGCAGTGAGCTGGGTAAAAGTTGCCATCTTTTTGAAGTATTGAGTCAATTGTTTTTGTTTGTCTGGAATGAGATAAGCCATCTGGGCCGTTGTATTTAAGCTGGCACCCAGGAACATTATCTGTTGTGAGGGAATTAGGTTTGACTTCTTTTTGTTTACTGTGTACCCTAAGCAACTGAGCAGCTTTGTTACAAATGCCAGATGCTGTAATAGAATGTCCTTGCTGTCCGCTTGGATCAGGCAGTCGTCCAGATATGGATAAATTTGTATTCCTCGTTGTCTGCAGTGTGCAATTACTGATGCCAGGCATTTCGTAAATACTCTGGGCGCAGTAGATAAGCCAAAGGGCAATGCAGAGAATTGATAATGCGTTGTACCTGCCAAAAATCTGAGGTATCTTCTGCAATCTTGTCTGATAGGGACATGCAGGTATGCCTCTTTGAGGTCCAACGTTACCAGCCAAGACTCCTTGCCCAGCATGGGAAGAAGCTGCTGTAATGTGAGCATTTTGAATTTGGGTACCTCCAGGTATGTGTTTAGAATTGAGAGGTCTAAAATGGGTCTCCAGGCTTTGTCCTTTCTTGGTACTAGAAATAGTCGAGTAAAAACCTTGACCTTGCTCCTTTATAGGTACCCTTTGAATTGCTTTCATATCCATGAGAGCTGAAATTTGCTTTTGTGCCTCTGTCCATTGCTTTGGAGGCAGATTTGGCATGCCTCTCCTCCGTGGTAAAGTGTGAAAATGAAATCTGTAGCCTTGGGTAATAATATCCAGAACCCATTTGTCCTTTGTTATGATGTGCCAATTTTGTGGAAATAAAGCCAGTTTTCCTCCCAAAGGGAGCTGCCAGGGCAATTTTGCTTGGCAGGTGAAGGGGGAAGTCATTGTGTTTGTTTCCTGAAGGGTAGAGATCTTTCATCTCCACCTCTTTGAGTTGTTGTATGCCATTGTCTAGGCCTGAAAGAACCTTGTGGCTGGCCTCTGCCCCTTGGGTGTCTGTACCTACCCCTCTGGGGTCTGTCTGATGCAGGAAAGGACCAGTTTTTTGATGGCCAGTTTCTACTGAAACGAGGAGGTTGTACCTGTAAAAAATCTTTAACTGTCTGCATAGATTTTGCCTTTTCTTCCATTTTCCTTTAAAACTTCCTCTGCTTTGACACCAAATAACACATCTTTCTGCAATGGAGCATCCAATAACTTTGCTTTGACATGTTCTGGTAAGGCTTGCTCTTTTAGCCAAGCATGTCTACGTATTACAGACCCTGTGACAGCTGCTCTACATGAGGCTTCCAATGAATCAAAACCACACTGTAAGGTATACTTTCCCACCTGTTCTGCTGCATGCAGCAAATCCTGCATCTCTTTAAAATCAGGTTGATCTATCTGAGGGATCATTTTCTGCTTTAACTGTACAATCAAGTACTGCTGGTATTTTAGCATGTGAAAATGGCAGTTTAAGGCCCTCATGGCCAAAGTGGCAGACGTATACACTTTCTTCCCCCATCTTTCTAATGCTCTGGAATCTCTTTCAGAAGGTAGTGGGTGGTAGTGGTTCTTAGCAGTAGAGGACTTCAACCCTTTGGAACCCTGGGAAATGGTTTCGGGATCTGCAACAGGGCTTTTATATAGAACTTATGAGTATCAGGAACTCGGTAGTTCTGTCTGGTTTAGCTGGTGCAAGAGGTAAAGAATCTGGGTTTAGACTAGATTCTGTGTAAACATCCTCCAAAATGTCTAAAACTGGAGGAATTGCAAGGGGTCTATGCTGTGGAAGAAGAAGAAACTCACGGAGTCTTTTCTTAGAGTCAGCGTAATCTTGGCCTTCCCAGTGGAAGTGTTCCCTCATGGTGTGTAAAGTTTCCCCAAAAGAGTAGTCCTCAGGGGGGGGAGACAGAGGGAATGGACTCTTCAGCATCTGAGTCTTCATAAGGAGGGAAGGAGTAATCCTGGTCCTCAGAGTTAGCTGAGGAAATGGATGCTTGGTCAGAGGAAGGACAATCTTCCTCCAGTCTAGGCCTTTTGTCAGGAGGGGGTTGGGAACCCCTGATAAGGGTAATTAAATCCTCAGCCATCTTAAGCATATGTTTTTTAGGCATAGGGGCCTGTGGGGGGGGGGTCTGTGGACCCAGTTTCCTAACTTTTAAGGGGGTTTTAAGTTTAGCATAAGACTTAATAGAGATAGTTGTCGGTTTGAAGACACCTTCAGAAACCGAAGGCCTGTCCAAAATCTCCGGATCACCGTCAGGGTTGGCGTCCATGGAGAGAGAAGGAACCAGCTCCTAAGGCCCAGCTGAGTCTGTCAGGGAGGCCGTCGGAATTTCTAAATGAGCAGTAGTCAGGGGCTGCATAGGCACCTCGCTGAAAACCGCAGAACTGGCGGCAGGCCTTGCTGAGGCCTCGGTATCTGGTCTTGGCCTTGGCTGCCTATCCTTATCCTTGCGATTTTTAATCATTTCTGATGTCGGTTGATCCGACGACATGCTATAGTTACATTTTCTACCAAAATAATGTCGGGCGAAATCTGCCCGACGCTTGATTGTACGTTTGTTGAACCTAGCACAAAACCGACAACCAGAGACGTCGTGGTCTGGGCCTAGGCAAGGAATACAATAAGAATGAAAATCCTTATGAGGTATTTGCTTCCCACAAGAAATACAATTATTAACTTTGTCTGACATCGGTCTGAGGCAAGAAAAGTTTCCCCAATGGGATACTTAGCTTTAAAGAAGACTTCGGGCTGAAATTCGATTCAAAAATCTCAGGAGCTGGCCGACCAGCACTTGCGAACTGCTTCTGCTTCGGGCATCGCATGGCAAGACAGACTGAAGAAAACGTCGTCGGCTGCCTCTTTTATACCCTTGTCACACTGATGTCAGGGAAGAAGCGACGACAACTGACGCCGGACCAGGACTTTGTGATTCGGCCGATTGTGGAACCGTATGACGGCAGATAACCCAAGTGTGATGACCGCAGCAGTATAACACGATGAACATCACAACACTAATCATGAGGCATGTAACTCTCCTAAACAGTGTGCCACTTAACCAAAGCCCCTAAGGCAAAACAGCATGCCCAACATTCTAGTCATAGGTGACTCCACAAGGAGGCACACTGATGTCCCACTCACTAGATTGAATAAGGAGAAAGTAACAGTCAGCTGCCTGGCAGGTGCCAGGATCCACCACATAACGCATGCACTCAGGTCCCTCAACAACAGGTACAAATATGACTCTGTCATTGTACACGTGGGTGTGAATGACCTTAGACGTACCTCCCTGGACTACATGAAAAGAGACATGGAGGAGCACCCAGATTAGGTAGCCCAGGCGGGTATGACCCTAGCCCTGAGCAGCATCCTACCATCACCCAGAATGATACCACAGTACAAGCAAAAAATGATTGATTTCAACAATTGGTTAAGTTTCTGGTGTGGTTCTAAGGGGATCCATTATCTGTCTGCCTGGGATGACATGATTGACAGACCTTGATGCTTTGTCAGAGATGGCCTGCATCTGTCATCCCTGGGCTTCCGGATACTGGCCAAGGCTCTTGCCACCCCTATAGTGCCTTTTTTATGTGGTGTTCAAAAGAACAAATTACCACCATAACAGCTACAAGGGTCATGCTGCTCAATGCTAGATGTCTAAATTTCAAAATTCACTCGCTTGAAGCACTCCTTAAAATGGCGGCTACGGTGGTGCAGTGGTTAGCGTTGCCGCCTCACAGCAAGAAGTTCTCCAGTTCGATCTTCGGCTGGGTGCCTTCTGTGCAGAGTCTGCATGTCCTCCCTGTGGTCGCGTGGGTTTCCTCCGGGTGCTCCGGTTTCCTCCCACATCCCAAAGACATGCTGTAGGTGGATTGGACACACTAAACTGGCCCTAGGTGTAAGTGTGTGCGTGTATGTGCCTTCTGTGGAAGGTTGGGCACTGGGGTGGCATCTCGACAGTGTAAAACTCCACTGCCAATCATGAGCGGACAGGTGATCCATTGTGGCGACCCCTAACCGGGAAAAGCTGAAAGAAGAAGAAGCACTCCTTAAAATGGAGAACATCGACATTTGTGCTGTAACAGAGACCGGGTTCAAGGCAGCAAAAAGCACTCCTGCACTACCAGGCTATAACCCTTTACACACCTTTCTGCCCCAGAACTTCGACTGAAGCTCCAAAGGTGGTGGTGTTTCCATATTCATAAAGGATGCGCACACCTCCAGACTGATAGCTTAACATAATGCATCAGAGATACTTCAAGTGCAGCTAACACTGGGTAAGAGAGCAGTTCAGGTCGTAGCCTGCTATAAGTCCACAACCGTGTCCCAAGACTCACACTCCATGTTCCTAAGCACCCTGGAGAATATTAGAGTCCAACCTAGCACTCTCATATTGGGCGACTTCAACTACCCCGCCATTAATTGGGAAAACTATACATGTACCAATACACTTGCCCAACATTTCCCAGAATTCATTAATTCCAATGACCTGGACCAGCTCATTCTTACCCCCACTAGAGGTAGCAACATCCTTCACCTGGTCATTACTAACATGGGTGATCATTGCTTTACACCAAAAGTCAACTCCTCCCTGGTTAGATCTGACCACAAACTAATCACCTTGGAAATCCCCCCCCCCCCCCCCGCAAAGGTAACCACCATGAAAAACTTCTCCAAAGCTAACTTTGGGCTCCTAAAAACAGAGGTGACTAACTTCACTGCACCCATGCAAATGGAGAATAGCTGCATGACCGAATGAAACAAACACCAATGCACTGTACAAACACGTACACAAATGCATGGATCTCACCATGCCCAATAGAACCAAGATGCTGTCCTCCAAAAATAGGAAGCCAATCTGGTGGTCCCCTGCCATAAACAAACTCTACAACAGAAGGAAGAAACTGATGTAGAATAAGGTGAAGTCCCAAGACTGGAAAAACTCCCTTATCAGCCTCAGCAAAAAGGTGAGATCCTTCATCAAATCCTCTAAAGCTAGCTACAAAAACAGAATTGCAGCAGATAGTAAAGACAACCACAAGGCCTTCTATAGTTATGTAAAGAATCTCCATGGCAATACCCAGATTTACTCTGAGCTACTGCACAGCAGTACCTCCTATACTGAGCCAACAGATATTGCCAATACACTGGCCGACAGATTCAGTGCCAACTTTACCCCTTTCTCCCCTCCCAAAGGACGTATCACATTAACAGGAGATTGCCAGGCACCCAGCATTACTGCTGCACAGGTTAAAACAGCACTGTCCAAGGCAAAGAATACAGCTTCTATGGGACTTGACAATATCCCTGGCTGTGTTCTACATGAACTACAGAGTGAGCGGGCACCTCACCTGTGTGCCCTGTTCAATCACAGCCTCACCTCAGGCTTTGTCCCTACCAAATGGCACACTGCTACAGCCATCCCTCTCCACAAAGGAGGAGCAACTATAGACCTTGAGAACTATCGCCCTATTAGCCTAATGAGTCTGATATGCAAAGCTATGGAATGCATCATCATGGACCTAATAAACAAGGATATAGGGAATCTCCAAACTCTGAAGCCCATGCAATTTGGTTTTGTGAAGGGTAGATCATGCCTCCTTAACCTGGTCAACTTTTTTGAGTCAGTCATCAGAGCTGTGGATGAAGGCAAAGTGGTTCATACAACCTACTTCAATCTGCCCAAGACCTCTGATACCATTCCCCAGTCAGGAATCATAGAAAAACTCAGTAAGCTAGGCATAAAGCCCTATATCACTAGGTGGGTTGCAAACTGGCTCACATATAGAACCTACAGTGTGAAAGTAGTTGACTCCGCGTTAGACTACCAACCAGTCAGAAATGGAGTCTCACAGGTTTCAGTTCTGGGTCCTCTCCTGTTTGGTATATATGTCTCTGAAGTCCAGGCCAACACAAAGGGACTCGGGCTGACAAGGTTCGCAGATGATTACAAGTTGGGAGGTATTATTAACTCCCCAAGTGATGTCGACATCCTACAGAAAGGTCTCACTGAGACCAATGACTGGTGTCAGAACCATGGCCTTAAGCTCAATGCCAAAAAATGTCATTATCCCCTTTGGGAAAAACCCGGTTCCCATGAATTACCACATAGATGATTGTCCACTGAACACAGAAAGCGTTTTAAGCGATCTGGGAATACAGGTTGATAGCAACCTCTCTTTCGACCATCACAATGCCACTGTGGTCAGAAGGTCCTTCTATGTGGCACATCTCATTACTAAGGGTTTTGCATCCAGGAAGAAAGAGGTCATTGTCTCCCTCTACTCTTCCCTCATTAGGCCAATCATCGAGTACAATGCCCCATTTGGCATGTACCTCACTAGACACCTGCAAAAACTGGAGAGGCCGCAAAAGTACCTCACAAAGAGGATTCTAGGCCTTAAACACTTGTCCTATATAGACAGACTAAAAAAACTCCAACTATTCTCTCTCTCTCATATCACCTATTTACAGACGATATCTGCTTGACTTACAAAGCCATGCTGACCCAGCTCTGTTAGAAATGCTACATATAAAGAAATCCCAATCCCTCCGCACCACACGCTCCAGGGATCTCAACCTCATTATCACAATCAACAGAACGTGCTGGAGGGACAGGTTCATAACCCAGAGACAATAGACTCCCCATACATGTCAAAAAGAGCACCTCACTGGCCCTCTTCAAAAGAAATCTTGATGAGTGAATGGGAAATAGAAAATTCTCCCCGGGGTTCACTCCAGTGGCTCTACTTGACAGAAGTACTGGGAACTAAGGTCAGGTGGCACAATGTCAGGGTAATTCTATGGGGTAGGCTTGTAAAGGCTCCAGGGCCATTAGCCTAGTACACACCCATGAACCTATGAAAATAAGGCAGGTTTTGAATGAGCTATGTAATGTCCAATTGAAAATGGATAGATTATAAGTGATTTAAAACTAAAAATATGGCAGTATGGTTTCATTTAATTTATATAAATGTATGATTGCCTATGTCATAAGTTATAATTTAATAAAGATGTTTCTTGTTTAAAAACATGACTGACCATCCAGGAGTAAATATTCCGAAGATAGCCGGATATGGCAACTTGATTCTCACACCTGCTTCTCGATATTCCCTAATTGTTAGAATAAATTTACTCCTCTACTGCCTGGTGTACAGTGAATAATCATTTTCCATAAACACTCTGCTCGCTCTCACTTTTAGTACTTTGTCCTTCTGCCACAGATTTGCCACAATCAACTTTGCTGGTAGGATTGCATATTTACTTTTATAGGCCTTGGCTAATTTCTCATAGCCAAGTATGGAGCATATGCATGATATGCCCTTTCAGTTAACAAATCCTGCTGTGAAATACCAGTCCAGGTGCTTATTTGTACGGTCATAAAATTAATGCAGTCTGTTCTTCCTAGTTTCTCTGGTATAGCCAAAAATCTGTGGTTTTCTCTACATGCTCCTCCATTTAATTCTACCATTTTTTGAAACATTTCTTCTTGAGCAGTCGTATACTTAGCCAGCCTTTTCTTCATTTCAACCACTGACTTTTGCAATTTTATCAGCTCATCTGAATATCTGTTTAAAGCCTCTTCTATTTTTTCCAGCCTTTTGTTATTTGAGTTGGCACACTCCTTTAGTGTGTTTGCTTGTTTTAATCAGCTCTGAGCACAATTTGACTTATTTTTCCTCTATGTTACTAAAAGTCACGTCTTACACCGAAGCTGAACCTTACTGAGCTACTTTTTTCTGAACAGCTGCAGGATCCTTCCCAGCCAGTGTTTTCTCTTCACCTTTTGTGACTAATTCTCTTTCATGTTCTCTAAATTTTTTCTTTGCCAGCATACAGACACTGCACTTTCTAGACAGTAACTAAAATTTACCCAAAAAGACAAACTCACTGGATCTCTTTTCTGAGTTTCTGTTCACACTGGGAGAGCAGAAAAAGAAGTTATGTACTCACCATAACCGTCCATGTCTGTAGCCTATCTCGCCTTTCATTCTTACATCTGGATTTGGAGCTGACCCTCGGCTCAGACTCGGCCGATTACAAAGCTCAAAGTCTCTTAGTTGGCTTGTGGCAAGGTAGGTATCCCATAGTGCATTAGTAAGAATCCCCAGATGTTGTTTGCTGCTAACTATAAGAGAGATAGATAAGGCAATCCAGAAAGAACAACAATGAAAGGTCTCCACCCTACCAAAGGCAACACTATCCTGTCTCCAGATCCTTCTAGGACAGGGGTAGGTGGGTGGGTTCGTAAGAATGAAGGGCGAGATGGACTACAAACATGGAACGTTATGGTGAGTACATAACTTCTTTATGTTCTGTAGTCCTATCTCACCTTCATTCTTACATATGGAACAGCGTCCCTAGCACCTTTTTCTTGGGTGGCTCACGGGAATATACTCCTGAGTACCGAGGAACCAAAGGAGGCTCTACCCCTGGAAGTCAAATCCAATTTCTAATGAGTAACAAAGGTATGAAGGGTAGCCCAAGTTGCTGCTGCACAAAATCTGTCAATTGGAACTCTGGCTTGAAAGGCAGCAGATGTGGACAGGGATCTTGTGGAATGAGCCTTAATCTTAAATGGGAGGTTCTTTCCATTGGAGGAGTAAATAAAGGAAATACAGTCGGAAATCCAATTAGATAGAGTCACTTTAGAGACTGGCAGACCTATTCTAGTTTCAGAAAAGGACACGAACAATTGGTCTGATTTTCTAAGCTCATTAGTTCTATGAAGGTAGAACCATAACTGTCTGTGAACATCAAGTTGATGAAATTTATATTCTGCACTGTTGAAATGATTAGGAAAAAATACAGGCAGTTCAATAGTTTGGTTCAAATTAGTCTGAGAGCAAACTTTAGGGATGAAGGAAGGATTTGTACGAAGGGAAACTCTGTCTTTGTGAAGAATCAAATAAGGAGGCCTGATTGACAGTGCTTGCAACTCTGATACCCATCTAGCGGATGCGATAGCTACTAGGAACAAAGTCTTCCAAGACAGAAACTTCAATTGACACGAATTTGCGGGCCCAAAAGGCAGGAAAGTTAGTTTGGACAGAATGAAATTTAGATCCCATGGAGTTACAGGTTTTTGAAAGGGAGGTCTCAGCAAGGTAGCGCCTTTAAGGAAGGTTTTACATAATCTGTGGGCCATTAGATTAGGCTCATGTTGTTCCAAATGAAAAGACAAGAGTGTGTGTTCTAACATATCCACCCTACATAAATGAAATTAAAAACATTATTAGTAATCATTGGAGTATGTTAGTAGTTGACGAAGAGGTTAGGAAAGTCCTAGGTGAAAGACCTAGATTTGTCAATAAAATGGGTATGAACATTAAGAGATACTTGGAGAAAGCAATGAAAATTAATGAAAATCAGATTATTACCAAAAACACAAGAAAAAGTGGATGTTGCAAGCAGTGTTTTGCTATTAACGAAAAAACAGGTTGTAGATTGAATGCTATAAACAAGACATATGTAAAACTTAAAGCTGGGAACTGCAATAGTAAAAATATTATATATTTGGCCAAGTGTATGTCATGTACTGCCTTTTATATAGGTAAGACTGAGAGACAATTCAGGAAACGTATATATGACCATTTATATAAAATTAGAGTGAAAGACATGAACAATGCATTGCGTAGACACATTAGTAATAGTGGAGAGGTACATGAGTTTAAATTTGCTATTTTAGATCAAGTAAACATAGATCCCAGGGGGGGAGGTGATTACAAAGCACCTTTAAGTAAAAAGAGAGAGTATGTGGCAGATTTTGACAAATGCCACTAGAGAACCTGGGATCAATGACCATATTACCATTAAACCTTTTTTTTTGCAGTTGTTATAAAAACTTGTTATTTAACAGTATAAAGAAAATAAGCTGTTAGATTATATATTTTATATTTCATACATTTTATTTAGAAATATTTATTTAATTATATTTGATATTAACATTATGTACATAAGAGTTAGATTGTCATTAGATGAATTATATATTAGTATATATTAGTATTGACACATTGTATTCATACATTTTAACAACACAATGAAATACTGATGCATTGGCACTTTAAATGTAAGTTATTGAATTTTTGAATTTTTGGCGCCAAAAAAGGTTTTAAAAGGAAGTGTATTATATGGAAAACTTGTTCTGATGAAGTCTGTATCTACAGATGAAAGTGCTTAACGTGTCAAGTTTTACGTTTTGGTTTTAGTATATTGTGAAAGCTTTGTTATTAAAAAGTTTTATCAGGTTCGAGTTGGGTTCACTCGCTGCACTATTTATTATAGCATCATTTGGACGGTGGGTGCAGTCTAAATAGTTCGTTAATTAAGGTGTTGTTTTGGTTTTCACCAAATGAAAGTTTGATATTGCTGCCAGTTGGACCCTAATTGTGGCAGCAGCTGATCCCTGATGGAAAAGTTCAGTTAGAAATCCTAACACCACAGGGATGGATGCTGTGTAAGGATCTACATTTTTCTCTTTTGCCCAGTTAGAAAATCGTCTCCATTTGCTAGCGTATAACTTCCTAGTCGAAGGTCTGTGCAAAGACGTAAGGATATGGATCACAGCAGGTGAAAAATCATGAAGCCTGACTAGGGATGGAAGTGGAGTAGCCACGCTGTCAAGTTGAGGGTATGGAGGCAGGGGTGAAGGGAGCCTGACGTGTGTCAAGAGGTCTGGAACTGGATCCAGAGTCCATGGATCATCTAGGAGATGAGGCCCAAGAAAGGGCAACCAAATCTGATGAGGCCAGTAAGGAGTAATCAGAATCATTTTGCTTCCCAAGAACCTTGCTTTCTGGATCACTTTTGATATGAGCGGAAAGGGGGGGGCATAAAGGAGTCCCAGAGGCCAATCGTGAACAAGTGCATCTCTCAGTGACTCCCCCAGAGGGGGGATAAGGGAGAAGTACCTGCTGCATTTGGCGTTGACTGGCCTGGCAAAAAGATCGCAGCAAGGCTGTCCCCATTTGCGGAAAATCTGTTCCACTACTTTCTGATTCAGAGACCACTCATGAGGCATCAATATTGCCCTGCTAAGCTTGTTGGCTACCACGTTGGTTGTCCCCGGGATATGCATTGCTACTAGAAAGCACTGGGAAGATATCACCCACTGCCAAACATAAAGAGCCTCTCAACAAAGGGGGTAAGAGCTGGTTCCTCCTTGCTTATTTAGATACCATACCACTGACATATTGTCCGACTGGATTGCTATTGTCCCCAAGGGAAGAAAGTCGTGAAGTGTTTGCAACGCTAGAAACACTGCTCTCATCTCTAGGACACTGATATGCAGGTGAGCCTCATGATCTTGCCATGTGCCTTGGACAGTCCTGCCTAGATAATACCGCCCCCCCATCTGGGAGGCATCCGCGGTCACAGTGGCAACGGGTTGTCGAGGGAGGAAGGGTGTTCCTGTTGTCAGCTGATCAGGCTGAATCCACCAATGAAGGTCCTTTTTGCAAGACTCTGTTATGAGAATATGATGAGATGGAGGCAGTTGTTGAAGAGACCACTGGGAAAAAAGTAGCCATTGAAGAATTTGCATATGCAATCTGGCTAGTGGAACTAGATTTATGGTAGAGGCCATGGTCCCTAAGAGTTTCAGCACTGTCTTTGCCTTGACTTTTTGTACAGCAAGCAAGCTGTAAATCTGTTGTCTGAGGTTTTGAATTCTGTCTGCAGGGAGACATGCTAGCATGGCAACTGTGTCTATTTCTGTGCCTATAAAAGTCACAAATTGAAAGGGTGACAAGGCAGACTTTTCCCAATTTATCGTAATCCCCAGCTGGGAAGAGAGCTAGATGGTTCAATCCCTGGCTTGTAGGAGTAGGTGCCTGGTGGTGGCGGTCAGGAGTCAGTCGTCCAGGTATGGAAACACTTGGAATCCACAATGTCTCAGGTGAGCTGTCACTACCGCCATACATTTGGTGAACACCCTGGGGGATGTGGGGAGACCAAAGGGCAGAGCATGAAATTGGTAATGAATGGTTCTCAGCCGGAAGTGTAGATGTCTCCTCAATGCTCTGTCCATTTTTATATGGTAGTACGCATCTTGGAGGTCTATGGAGCACATCCAATTGTCTTTCCCTAACACAGGGAGTATAGACTGTAGTGTTACCATTCAGAACTTGGCCTTCTTGATGGATTTGTTTAGTTTGCTGAGGTCCAAAATGGGCCTCCAGTCCCCTGTTCATTTTGGCACTAAAAAGAATCTGGAGTAAGTTCCGAATCCTATCTGGTCTTCAGGGACGGTTTGGATGACTCTCTTTGAAAGCAACTTTTGAACTTCTATAGTTGATTGATCCCTGTGATTGGGTGGACATCTGGGATCTTCTTAGGGTGTGGGGTGGAAGAAGGAAGGGTATGGAGTATCCCCTAGTGATTATTCTTTGTACCCACTTGTCTTGAGTAATGTTGAGCCAGGCTTCTGGATACAAAGATAAGCGACCCCCAACTGGCTACAGAGAAGCACAGCTGGGCCCCACATCAGAAGCGTTGATAGGGACAGCCTCAAAAGGAATCGCGGCCACCCTGGTTTTGCAGACCCCCCCCCCCCGTCTCTAGGGCGATGTCTACCATTAGCTCCTGCGCCTCTGCCTCTGAAGGAGGAATCACCTTGTGCATCTGGGAAAAATCTCTGGGACTTCTTGAACCACATTTTTCCACCTCTCTGACCCCTGATATATGGTCTAGAAGGGACAGTAAAACGTACTCCCATGGCAGAGAGAGTTTTCCCTCTTGTTTGCACCTGGTGAGTGTATCTTTTACCTTTGGTCCAAACACAGAAGAACTGTCAAAGGGGGCGCTGGTAAAGGAAGATTTGAAGGGCTCCACAAAATTACATAAGCGCATCCAGGACTGTCTCCTAAGGGAACCTCCCAAACTTGCTGCCCTGCTCGCTCCATCGGCTGCATAGGAGATCAGCCTCATGGAGTAGCTCACAATGGAGTTTAAGGTAGATAACTGAGCAGTCACCTTCTCAGAGACTCCTTCAGTTGATGTACCTTGAAGAGTATCTCCTAGCTCCTTGAGGAGATCTCTCTGAAGCCTAGTAAAATGTGTGAGATAGTTCAGTGATTAGAGGGTAAAAGCCACTGAAGAGAAGATACACTTCCTGTATCTATCCATCGTTCGAGACTCCTTGTTCAGTGGATGGACCGATGTAGAAATCTCCACTAGTTCCTTCTTAGTGGCTGCCACTACCACCATGGCATCTATAGGCACACCCTTGGTCAAGAACTCTTTTTCTTTTTGGGATGAGAGAAATTTGTTGGGTCTTCTGGGGACTGGCTCCATGGCACCAGGAGTTTCCCCACACATTTCGACTAACTAGGTCCATGAGTTCATCAAAAGGTGGAGACACTTATGAGGCTGAAGGTTGAGACCCGAAAGCCTTCAGGTACACTGACTCCTCATCAGAAGGGGTGGCAGTGGGCCAGCCGCCTCTCTGCTTCAGGATCTCTAAGATGTCTACAAAGGAGATGTGACGCCTCTGCCCTGGCCCAGTAATTAAGGAGCCTCAGTCCTCACCACTAAAACCAGAGAGGGTGTCTCATATTAAGAGGAAAGGATAGCAAATACACACAGTAAAGGGCAATTTCCCTTAAGAGCACACAGAGATCACTGTCAGTCTGGGGCTGGTCGCTCCCTTGCTTCCCAGGTCCCCAATAAGACTCCCCACTGGCACAGCTATAGGGTCCAGATCTCAGCCTAGCTGACAAGCTAACCTCCAGTACCCTCTCTGTCCAACCAGTTCTTCTTGTCCCTGTCCAAGTAGCTGACACACACACACACGCACACACACACACACACACACACACACACACACACACACACACACACACACACACACACACACACACACACACATGCACACTTTGTGATAAGTATTTATACAACTTCACAGACACTCCTGGGAAAGGCTGACACAGATTCTCCAGCTGTGACCCTTTACCCAGACTATACAGTAGTAATTACTGCCACCATCAGCTAATAATTATCAGCTACACAAAGCCTTTAAAAGGGTGTCCAAATATTACTGTGCAATATTATTATCCAATAGTAGTGTAACTTAAGCAATCAAGGCTTATTGGAAGGGCTTATTACAGGATCACTTATAAGCATGCAATGTACTCTAGAGCTTAATTTATCTTTACATAAACCAGCCACAGTTGAAAAGGGTTTAAAATATTTAATAATAAATACTAAAAACACAAGACAATACTACTACACCACAGTGCTATTAAAGAGTTCAGAGATCACAAAGAAACTTAAAATAATTCAGTAGTACAGTTCTGACATAACAGAAAAACACTTAGTCTAATCTTTATAGTCCTAGCTATTTCTACAAGAAAACACACTTCTAAGATAACTTACTTAAGACAACAGGCAGTGCTGTAGGTTGGATATCAAGACAAAAAATGCTTAATAATCTCTGGTTCTCATTGTTTAAATTGAAACTGCAGTTCTGCTAAACATTACATCATCTTTTACACCTTCCTGGTTCCCAGGCCATACAGAAACTGCATTTACATTCATTTACACTTAGAGCAATAAAGGACATTCCACATGTAAATTCTGGTCATTAACTTTAGCCTTAAAACAATAGGCAGGAAGCCTTCATCTAGCCGGACCAGAGCCAAATTGTAAAACATCAAAGGCAGTGATGAAATAATTTTAATTTCAAAAGAAAGATTTGAAATGCTTGACTTAGTTTTCCTTACAGCAGATGGCAATGTTGCCACATTGTTGAAACAGCATTTCTTTACATTTAAGACACAAGCCTGTACTTTACATTTATATTTACAAATGCCAGAATTATGTATCAAATTCAATTTGAATAGGCTGGCAGCCTTTACCTGTCTCTACCCAATCTTCACAGGAGACATCATCAGAGGATGATCTGGGGGACCCTTCTGACTCGTCGAGGTCAGTGTCTGAGGTGATGGACTCATCCAGGGAGTCTACATGCTTCCTCTTGCATGTTCTCTTCCGAGGGGGCTCAGAAGGGTATTCTGGGGAGGTCTCGGAAGACTGGAGGCCATCCAACAGGGGCTCCTGAGCCTGCAGATCTCTGCTGTCAAGAGAGAGAGAGGGTGCTGAGACAGAAATCGGTGCTTGAGAGGGAAGAGTATTGGTACCCTTGTGCGGAGCTGATGACCGGGACAGCACGCTCATCATCTGGAATGCAGATCTCTCCAACTCTGAAGACAGCCCCAGTTCCAAGGAAATGGAGGTAGTCCTCGGCTCCAAAGCGATCGGCTCTGAGATGGATGTAGGGTCCGAGCTCAACCTAACCAATGCACCGAGAGGTAAACACTGCACCGAAGAGGTTCAGGTCCAACCATCCCTGTCAGAGACAACTGGTGAGCTTCGGCTCCTAGACACCACGGATGGCATCGAAGGTGTCGGAGTGGAACTCGGCTCCGAGACAGCCACAATGGGAGCTGGAACCGAGGGTTCCACAACAAGCGGTACCAAAATCTCTGACTCCGAAGGACCAACTTGGCTCAGAGGAGGAACCACAACAGGGAGAATGGTCTTAGTCAGGTCCAGAACCAACTGGGTCAGTGCCAACAATTTGGGTAAAGCAGATGACTTTAAGAGTCTAAGCACTACTCTCTCTACATCCTCTTCCAAAAGGCTCTTGGAGGATCTAGATGACAGGGTAGGCGACCTAGATCTCTGTAAAATGGGAGATCATAAAGTTGGGGAGACCAGCAAAAGCTCTGTGGACCAGCTCCGATGCAATTTTTCAGTAGTCGGCTCCGAGAAACTTGGGGCCGACACTACAGTGTCAACATTGACAACCTCGACCGGCTCAGAGGGCAGTGGAGCCAAAGAGGTAGAAGGTTTATCCAATTTTAAGGTTTTCTGAGGAGGTCCAGACAAAATAGTCAGTGCCGGAGAATGTCTCTTTGCTGACTTGACCTTCTCTTTTCTTGATGAATGAGACTTGGAAGATGAAGAAGAGCTTGCTAAGTCCTCCTCGAAGGAAGGCTTAAGGAGACCTTTCAGAATTAATTTATTCTTTCTTTCCTGGAGAGCTCTGGAGCTGAAGGAGTGACAGAAAGAACATGTTTCCTGCAGGTGAATGGCTCACAGGCAGTAAACGCAATTACTGTGACCATCTGTAATAGACATTTTTGGGGGTACTTTTTTAAAACCTGAAGGTTTATGGTCTTTGTATTTCTTTGACATAACTACAAGGAGTTCTATGAAACAGGAAAAAAAAAAAAAAAAAAGAGGACAAGGCCCTCTAACTTAAATGGGCCTAGCCCTGTTGAGGAAAGAGTCAAAGCTAAACAGAGGACTAGATCCTCTAACTTAAACGGACCTAGCTGTGGAAACAAAAAGGAAGCTAAGCCGGAAAATACCAGAAATTTTAAACAGCAGGCAAACTATTGAAAAATAGTAAACAACACTGCACACAATATACTAAACTACTGAAAAATAGTCAAAAAACAAGGTCCTAACTCAAACGCGGACCTACAGTAATAGGAACTATATCAAAAACTAGCACACAGAAGGATACCACACAGAGAACAAGGGGCCCAAAATGGCCAACAAGTTCTCAACACTAACTAAATGCAGCAAAAAAACACTACTATTACCTACCTATGAAAACACTATCACTAAGATTCAGTATAACTAGCTATTTATATGAAGAAATATCAGTAAAATATGATAATAATGAAAAAATATGCAACTTAGCCACGGCCAAGCAAGAAGCATATCTGAACTCGTAGATGCAGTAAACGAGATCTGGAGATTCTTACTAGTGCACTATGGGATACCTACCTTGCCATCAGCCAACTAAGAGACTTTAAGCTTTGTAATCGGCTGAGTCTGAGCCAAGGATCGGCTCCAAACCCATATGTAAGAATGAAGGCGAGATAGGACTACAGAACATCTTAAGTTGTTACTCAGTGTGCAGCCATCTTGAAAGTGTCTACAATCAACTCTATTGGTAAAATCTCTTTTCTCCATTCCTGTATTGGCTTACATCTTAGAATACTTTCTGCAACTTTATGAATATAATATTCTGCATAGTTGTTGCTATTTTTCTTAAAGGTATGTATTCAAAATCCTTCTATCTCTCTCTTTATTTCTTAAATACCCTCCTCTTTTCATCATCCTATTCCGGTTTAATTTATAACTTTCTGCCTGAGTTATACACATGCACCTTAAGTGCATAGCTCTAACATATCTCTTCAAATCCTTAACTGCCTTATTCTAGTGAGAAAATCAGCGTATCCCACTTAACTCTTGTCCTCTTTTCATCCCAAATAAATTCCTTCCATTCTTTATTATTTCATATCCACAACTTATCCTCTGGTTGGTAAAAAATACACCTGACATGAATATAAGACTAAAGGGAATAAAAACACAATTTGTTTGTAGTATTGTTTGTTTACTCTTAGCCCACACATCCTTAGCTGCAATAACAGATTCCTTTTAAACTTATAATCTAAATATTTCATTTAATATTGTCTCTATAAGTATGGGTATTGCTAACCCAATTCATGCATGGGATACATAGTTTACCACTATGGCTTTTGTTTTACCTTCATTTATTTTGTATTCTGAAAAGGCCTGAACTTGTCTAAAAATGTTCAACAACATGGAAATGTCCTATTTTTGATCTACCAGTACAAAATAATATAATCTGTAAATGAAGTTAGCTTTTCTTGGTTATCATACCAACTATATCTTTGAATTTGTGAATCCTTTATTTGTTTTGACAACATCTTGTATATAAACATAGGGAAAATGGATGCCCAAGCCTAGTTCCTTTGTTCCATCACAGCTGGTCAGAGAGGTACTCCTCTACTTTAATACTTCCCTAAAACCTGTCATATATGCTCCTTAGAGACCTTATTATATAAGGGAGTGCACTATATGCACCTTAGTGGCTCTGTTTTTATGTAATGGAGTGCACTATATGCTCCTTAGTGACCCTGTTATTATGTAAGGGAGTGCACTATATGCACCTTACTGACCCTGTTATTATGTAAGGGAGTGCACTATATGCTCCTTACTGACCCTGTTATTATACAATGGAGTGCATTATATGCTCCTTAGTGACCCTGTTATTATATAACGGAGTGCACTATATGCTCTTTAGTGACCCTGTTATTATATAAGGGAGTGCACTATATGCTCTTTAGTGACACTGTTATTATATAAGGGAGTGCACTATATGCTCTTTAGTGACCCTGTTATTATATAAGGGCATGCACTATATGCTCTTTAGAGACCCTATTATTATATAGAGGAGTGCACATGGGATCATTGCCCTACTCATAACAACCCAGCTGACTGTTGAATACTTTCCCTACATCAATCACCACCAGCAATAATGGCATTTTCTTACACTTTGCTTCCTTCTGAATCATCATTATTCTATTGATGCTGATAAATTTTTACTTCGGTAATTGTTTAAAATGTCAGGACTAGCAATGATGAGTCCCAAAATGTGGAGACTGAATGACCAAAAATACGAAAACACAGACTTACATATGCTAAATCCATGATTCCATCTTATCAGAATATTCCCTTTTCTATAACGTATGGCAATCTTGGAGTTGGTATTTATAAGTTCTGGGTGTGAGGCAGGGTTTGCCCTCCCTATAAAAAACAAGTCTAAAAGAGAAGATCAATGTTCAATATCTGCCTTCTGTACAGTGTGTTTGTGTGTGTGTGTGTGTGTGTGTGTGTGTGTGTGTGTGTGTGTGTGTGTGTGTGTGTGTGTGTGTGTGTGTGTGTGTGTGTGTGTTTCAGTGTTTTGGGACTTGTCAATGTCAGTCCTGACATTTTACTATGGAGTGATTTGCCTCCTCTCCACAAAACTGCACTGATGCATACCTATCAATTCTGGCAAATCCTTTGCCATTCTCTTAGCCAGTACAGACAAATACTTTATAATCATGGTTTAAAATTGAAATGGGTGTATATGAAGCCAGGTCTACAGGGGTTTTACCATACCACCTCAGCTTTCTTCCAAGATATTGGTACTCTTCTCTTTTAAAATGTTGTTAAATAAAAACCTGTCAGATCTTTACCACTATCATCTGTCTTAACTTCCAAACTTCCACAGGAATACTGTCAGTTTCAGGGGATTTCCCTGCTGATTGATTATACATTAACATTTTAGAAGGTCCCAATTGAAATTTTGATACTTGAATGAGCGAGTGCTGAAACCCCCCCCCCCCCCCAAAAAAAAAGGAAAGCTACAAGAAAAGAGCAAATATTGAACATCTCTCAGCTCTTTTAAATGTCTTTTTTTGCAATGGGCCAAGACCACACAATCACCAAACTTATAAATACAAAGTCTGAGATCATCAGAAAAGGGAATTTTTAACATAGTCAAAAACGTTTAGCCTTTTCTAGCCACTTCATCTTGCTGAACCACAGCTCATGTGTCTAAACTACATCTAATGGGAATGATGCGTTACAGTCTGCCCATTTATTCACTAATTTCATGTTGTTACTTTGGGAATGATGCTTTACAGTCACTCATTTAGTTACTAATTTCATGTTGTTACTTTGGGAATGATACTTTCCAGTTCTTCCATTTATTCACTAATTTCATGTTGTTACTTTGGGAATGATGCTTTACAGGCACTCATTTAGTTACTAATTTCATGTTGTTACTTTGGGAATGATGCTTTACAGTCACTCATTTAGTTACTAATTTCATGTTGTTACTTTGGGAATGATGCTTTACAGTCACTCATTTAGTTACTAATTTCATGTTGTTACTTTGGGAATGATACTTTCCAGTTCTTCCATTTATTCACTAATTTCATGTTGTTACTTTGGGAATGATGCTTTACAGTCACTCATTTAGTTACTAATTTCATGTTGTTACTTTGGGAATGATGCTTTACAGTCACTCATTTTGTTACTAATTTCATGTTGTTACTTTGGGAATGATACTTTCCAGTTCTTCCATTTATTCACTAATTTCATGTTGTTACTTTGGGAATGATGCTTTACAGTCACTCATTTTGTTACTAATTTCATGTTGTTACTTTGGGAATGATACTTTCCAGTTCTTCCATTTATTCACTAATTTCATGTTGTTACTTTGGGAATGATGCTTTACAGTCACTCATTTAGTTACTAATTTCATGTTGTTACTTTGGGAATGATACTTTCCAGTTCTTCCATTTATTCACTAATTTCATGTTGTTACTTTGGGAATGATACTTTCCAGTTCTTCCATTTATTCACTAATTTCATGTTGTTACTTTGGGAATGATGCTTTACAGTCACTCATTTAGTTACTAATTTCATGTTGTTACTTTGGGAATGATGCTTTACAGTCACTCATTTAGTTACTAATTTCATGTTGTTACTTTGGGAATGATGCTTTACAGTCACTCATTTAGTTACTAATTTCATGTTGTTACTTTGGGAATGATGCTTTACAGTCACTCATTTAGTTACTAATTTCATGTTGTTACTTTGGGAATGATGCTCAGCTTTACAGTCACTCATTTAGTTACTAATTTCATGTTGTTACTTTGGGAATGATACTTTCCAGTTCTTCCATTTATTCACTAATTTCATGTTGTTACTTTGGGAATGATGCTTTACAGTCACTCATTTAGTTACTAATTTCATGTTGTTACTTTGGGAATGATACTTTCCAGTTCTTCCATTTATTCACTAATTTCATGTTGTTACTTTGGGAATGATGCTTTACAGTCACTCATTTAGTTACTAATTTCATGTTGTTACTTTGGGAATGATGCTTTACAGTCACTCATTTAGTTACTAATTTCATGTTGTTACTTTGGGAATGATACTTTCCAGTTCTTCCATTTATTCACTAATTTCATGTTGTTACTGTTCTTCCTGATCATACTGACCTCCCAGCACAGCTCTCGGGTTCAAGGCCAGAAAAGTGGGTTCAACCCCAAATTTTCTTGCAAAAATTCAGAACACAAAACTACTTTCCATTTCTAGTGAAAACCCATTTAATTAAGCCATAGTTTGAGAATACAGTAAAAGCACTACTTTCTGAAACAAGTTAACCTATGAACCTTTTCGATAAAGTTTCTTAACTGGCCATTGTCCTTTAAAAATAGCTAAGTATTTTATACTCCTTCCTTCCAGTATTTCATTAAAATGTTTTATATCAGTGTGCCTAAGTAATTTGTCTCTAAAGGCATCGTATCCTTTACAATTTTGCCCTCATTTAAAAAATTATCTAGAGAAATAGTTCTTGATGCTCTAACATACTGAACTTTTAAGAGGTTTACTTTTGCCAGTGTTATAAAATAAATGATTATCAGTGAATTTTGGCTTGATATACAATTTAGAAATAATAGCTCCATTTAAAGCTGATCATTTAAGCTTGATGTGGATTGCTCTATTGTGGCCTCTGGTGGTCTGCAACTTGGAAGGGGGGGCTGTTATCCCACTCACCTGGAATGCTGCTGGTAAATCCCCAATGTGTTACCTGTCAGGAGTGAAAGGAGGTGGTGACGGTAGTGGTGAATGGGTGGTTTGATATCTACAATGATCATCTGCAGAGCATCCTTGCATAAATGGTAGAGTTGCACTATTGCCTACAGTGCACTAGTTGTACTAGTGCCAACAGAGGCAGGATCAGTGAAAACGGCAGTCACAGCAGGAAATGGCCTGGGCCTAGGTGCTGTCCTGAGTAGCATGAAAGGGAGCCGATCATGGTGTCCTCCTTTCTTTTGTGTCATTCCCCATCTGCATCTGTAATTAAATTCTTCCCATCACTAAATGTCACAATATGTGGAATGACATGCAACAAGTGACATAATATTTCACAGTTATTTATGTTGTAGTGGAATGGCATGTATTTATTTGACATTTGTTAACCAGGTTAGTCCAACTAGGAAAAAAGCCTCTTTTCAGCTGACACCCAAGGAGAAAAGCTCCAAAAACAATACAAATAATAGAAGAATACAAAGAGCACCTTACATGACCAAAATTAATTACTATGAGCTAGTTGAATCAAAATTAACTATACATAGTTATTTTACATTAAGAAGGTTCATGGTCTGCACTCTTGTGGGAGAAGAGGCTGGACTCTGCCGTTCTGAGCTGGGAATTTCTGGTTAAAGGCTTATAGTGCCTGCATATTTGAACTATTTCTTACTGTAATTGGTACACCTTGTTTACTGTAGCATAGACTAGATCCAGGCCTGCTGAATCTAGTTTTGTTTGTATGGTTGTTATTTCCCTGAAAAGCTAATTCCACCTAAAACGCAGCTTTTCAGCACTTCTGTGGATCTCTAGTGATATATGCATTGCTTACTGTACTTATTTCCTTGTTTCACTTGAAAGAAAGTTACTGTTTGTCATTTTTGCATTTAAGTTACCTGGCACTTGCTCACTAAAGCAATTATATAAGTCAGCACTAAAAAATTAAAAGCACTACACCCTCACAAACTCCCCCCTGGAGTACCTTGCTCCCCATTGGCTATTTTTTCAATTATAAAGAAATTCCCAATACTATTCTAGCATGTCCAAAGGTCAGTTGTCAATCTCCTCTCCAGTCCAGCTGGTGAATCTGGGAATCTTGAGGCAATGTTACAACTGCCTCATGTACACAGACAACCCTCTCCTCCTCCCAACAAATTCCAACACATGTAAGAGATGCAACCATATAGCCAAACTGGAGGCTAAGCTCTCTCAACTCAGTACTGGCGTAACCAGTCAGGAGGAGAAGGAAACCACACTCACTACAATTCCAGTCTCACATAGACCTACCACGACAGCAAACCAAACACATAAACACAAAAAAACATACTTGGAGGCTATAAATAAAACTCTGCCAAAGCAGCAGAGACCTCCAAAGCAGACACCCAAGCAACCGCTACCCCAAAACAAAACACGTGCAACACATAGCTCACAAAGCCAGTGTGCCGAACAGTCACAGCCCTTAAGGCTAAACAACACATCTGATACACTTGTAATAGGTGACTCTATCATCAGGCACACTGACATCCCACTCACCAGGCTGAACAAGGAGAAGGTCACGGTGAGCTGCCTGTCGGGCGCTAGGATCCGCCACATAACACAAGTACTCAGGTCACTCCAAGGCAAGTACAAATATGACTCAGTCATTGTCCATGCTGGTGTGAATGACCTGAGACGTACCTCCCTGGACTACATGAAAAGAGACATAGAGGAGCTCTCTGAGCATGTAGCCCAGGCCGGTATGACCCTGACCTTGAGTAGCATCTTACCCTCACCAAGAATGATGCCACAGTATGAAGACAAGATTATCAATTCCAACAATTGGCTTAAGTATTGGTGTCATTCAAAGGGGATCCAATGCCTGTCAGCCTGGGATGACATGATCGACAAGCCACGATGCTTCACTAGGGACGGCTTGCACCTGTCACCCCTGGGCTTTTGGATATCGGCAAAGGCTCTTGCTACCCCCATAGTGCCTTTTTTAGGCAAGGCTCAAAAGACAAACCCACCTCCATAGGTATCACAAGGGATAAGAAACTGAGTAATGCTACTCAACGCCAGAAGTCTAAACCTCAAGATGCACGCACTCGAAACTCTCCTTAGCATGGAGAACATCGATATCTGTGCAGTAACAGAAACCTGGTTCAAGGCTCTTGAGAGCACCCCAGCACTACCAGGTTATACCTCATGCCATGCTTTTCGGCCCCAAAACTTGGACCGAACCACAAAAGGAGGGGGAGTATCAATATTCGTCAAAGATACCCACACCTCCAGGTTGGTGGCACAGCATGAAGCATCAGAGACTATCCATATGCAACTAACAGTGGGTAAAACTGCCTTCCAGTTTATAGCCTGCTACAGACCACCCTCCAAAACCCAGGAACCCCACTCGGCCTTCCTGAGAACACTGGAAAATATGAAGGTCTCTCCAAACACCATTATATTGGGTGACTTCAACTACCCAACCATAGACTGGGAGCATTACTCTAGTTCCAACACCCTAGCCCAAAGGTTCCTAGAATTTATAAACTCAAATGCTATGGAACAACTTGTTACCACTCCCACAAGAGGGGAAAACATACTGGACCTGATCATCACCAACATGGGGACTCTATCCTCCAGACCAGAAGTGTATCCCTCACTGGTAAGATCAGACCATAAACTAATCTCACTGGATATTCACATCCCGACCCCACCCCATGCCCAGAAAACCACAGTGAAAAACTTCTCTAAAGCAAATTTCACACTCCTCAAAACCAAGGCGGAATCCTTCAAAGCCCCCGGGCCTGTGGATAATACGGCCCAGACCGCAAAATCCTTTATAAACGTATTCTATGAACACCTTCAGGAATGCATGGCTCATGCAATCCCATATAAAACCAAGACCCAATCCTCCAAAGGCAGATGTCCTGTCTGGTGGACCCCAGCCATAAACAAACTATACAATAGAAGGAGGAAGCTACTACATGATAGAGCAAAATCCCAAAAAGGGAAGGCATCTCTGATCAGTATTAGCAAAAAACTACAGGCACTCATAAAATCGTCTAAGGCCAGCTTCGAGAGAAACATTGCACAGGACACTAAGGATAATCACAAGGCTTTCTTTAGTTATGTTAGGAACCTGGGTGGGAATTCCCAGATATGCTCAGAATTAGTCCAAAATGACAAAAATACACGAACCCACAGACATTGCCAACATCCTAGCTGACAGGTTCAGTGCAAACTCCCCCCCACCAAAAGGGCTAATATCTATCCCAGCAGAGTGCTGCCCCCCCTAACATCTCAGATGCTCAGGTAAGAGCTGCCCTCTCCAAAGCAAGAAACACAGCATCAATGGGACCAGACGGTGTCCCAGGCTGTGTCCTACATGAACTCCAAGAAGAGCTAAACCCAAACCTAAAACTACTGTTCAATCTCAGCCTTACTACAGGATATGTACCCAAAGAGTGGCGTACAGCAACAGTGGTCCCTCTCCACAAAGGTGGTGCCTCAACGGATCCTGGAAACTATTGCCCCATAAGTCTCACTAGCTTGGTCTGCAAAGCTATGGAAAGGATCATCATGGACCTTATAAATAAAGATATTGGGGACCTGCAGACACTGGATCCTACCCAGTTCGGCTTTGTTAAGGGCAGATCCTGCCTCTTGAACCTGGTTGGTTTCTTTGAAACAGTCACCAAGGCCATTGACAAGGGGAAGGTGGTCCACACAGCCTACCTGGACCTCGCAAAAGCCTTTGATACAATATCCCACTCGGGCATTATAGATAAGCTCACCAGCTTAAATATAAACCCCTATGTCACTAGATGGGTTGCAAACTGGCTCAAGGACAGAACCCACATGGTTAGAATAGCTGGAGCCATGTCAGACTCCAAACCAGTTACAAGTGGCGTCCCACAAGGCTCAGTCCTGGGACCTCTCTTGTTCGGTATATATTTCTCAGAGGTACAGGCCAACATGGAAGGACTGTGGCTGACCAAGTTCGCAGATGACTGCAAACTGGGTGCCATAATAGACTCTCCAGCCGACACAAGCATCCTCCAAAAGGGCCTCATAGAAACAGACAACTGGTGCCAGAGCCATGGCCTCAAGCTAAATGCCAAAAGTGTATAGTCATCCCTTTGGCAAAAACAAAGTGCCCACAAATTACCACATAGGTGGTAATCCATTAAGTACAGAAGAAGTAATTAGGGACCTGGGGACCCAAGTTGATAGCAATCTCTCATTTGACAACCACGTGGCCAAAGTGGTTAGAAAAACATTTTATACAGCCCACCTAATCATGAAGGGATTCACATCTAGATCAGGGGAGGTCATCGTGCCTCTTTACTCATCCCTCATCAGGCCCATAATTGAGTACAATGCCCCTTTTGGGATGTACCTTACCAGACATCTGCAGCAACTGGAAAGACCCCAAAAGTACCTCACCAAGAGGATCAAGGGGCTCAAACAGATGCCGTATGCTGCCTGGTTAAAGAAACTCCAGCTCTACTCAGTGGCATACCGCCTGTTCAGAGGCGATCTGTGCCTGACGTATAAAGCCATGTCCAACCCGGAATTAATGGACATGCTGCACCTCAGAAAATCCAAATCCCATCGAGCTACGCGCTCGAGGGACTTGAACTTCAGCACTGAAATAAATAGGACATGCTGGAGGGACAGATTCATAACCCAGAGGCTCCCTTCACTCTGGAATAAAATCCCAGTCCAGGTTAGGCAGAGTCCCTCATTGACTCTCTTCAAGAGGAATCTTGATGAGTGGATGGGAGATCGTAGGTTTACCCCGGGTAGCACTTCTGTGTCACTGTTAGACAGAGGCACAGTATACAAACCTTGAAAAAGGGCATAGCAAAATTAATTTAATATGGGTGGTGAAAGCCATACACACTCTGGATAGGCTTATAAATGCCCTAGGGCAGATAGCCTAGTATGAACCTATGAACATAGTACAAGGTACGATAGTGGCAGATGCAGCAAGTAAAAGACAACAAACTAAAATTGTACAATATATACTAAACATGTACAATATATATTAAAACTGTACAATATATACATCAGTACAGAGAACAATACAGGTCAGTAGTGTGGAACAGTAGGTTCTTTAAAACCTGTGATATAAACAGGAGATTAAAACCTCGTGTAAAGGCCAGTGAACAGTCAACAGGTTAGGAAGTTCAAGGAGCAAAGGGAACTGTTATCAAAGTATATGGAAGCAGCAGAGAAGGTGAGAGAATAGGATACAAATGTTTTAAAAGAGGGAAGGTATATTAATTCAGATCACAGAGGGAGCAATTTTACAGGAAGTGAAAGTTATGTCAAGTGGGGTCATTGCATGGGCAGGACCAAGACTTGTAGAGGCTTTCTTTCAAAGTTATTTTAAACAACTTAGGGTTAGCGACAGATCTGAGACTTAAAGGGAGCTTATTCTAGGAATTTGCTACAGAGTAGCTATAGAGGAGTTTACCAATTTTTTTGTTGGGTTTATAGACATGCAGTAGATGTTGTTGACAGCTACAGAGAGCACTGTTGGGGGGTAAGATTGGATTTCAGTAGAGAGAGTTGGGCAGAAGGAAGGTTTGTGTAAGACAGAGTGTGCCATGAGAAGCTGGGGTAGTAGAATTTGCTGATGAAATTCCACCCACTGTAATCTTTTTAGAGCAATGCAGTGGTGGGTACGAAAAGGTAGGTTGGAGGCAAATCTAGCAATTTTATTATAAGTAAGTTCTAGTTTAGACAGAAGATTGGATTTGAGATTTGTGAGGATAGGGGCTGCACAGAGTAGTGTAGGAAGTAGAAAAAGTACAGTTTTGTACCTACCATAAATGTAGATGTTCGAAGATCCACATTGCTGCAGTCCTAACACTTGGGTAGTCCGCTGTCCCTCGGTCGGCCCGAATATCAGAGTATAAGGCTGACGTCGGTCAAGGCGCATTTGACTGACATCAGAACGTCAGGGTACAAATGCGCATGACCGACGTCATATCCTCAGTCTTTTCTTGCCCCAGATGTCAGAAGACCCTAAAAAGAAAGGTCCAAACCCAAAGACAACAACTAAACAACCAACCAGCCTAATACCAAAAATATGTACAATATATACAACATATATACAATATGCACAATATACCTCAGATGGATAACTCAACCCACACAACCACCTCACACTACAGAGGGGAGAGGGGAAGGAGGGAGAGTAAATTGGACTGCAGCAATGTGGATCTTCGAACATCTACATTTATGGTAGGTACAAAACTGTACTATGTTCTTCATCTCACATTGCTGCAGTCCTAACACTTGGGTAGAATCCCAAAGCAGAGGTAAGGGAGGATGGCCAAATCATATAGAAGCAGGAGCTGCCAAAATGCCCTGCAACACAGCAGTGGCAAAACCAGCCCTGGATTTAGAGTACAGTGGAAGGTGGTAATGCCTAGAAAAGGTATGCACTGAACTCCAAGTGGCTGCCTCCAAAATATCCTTAGTTGCCACCCCTCAAAAAGCTGTTGAAGTGGCAGTAGCCCTAGTGGAATGAGGCCTAATCCCAGCTGGAATCTCTTTGCCATGATGGGAATAACAGAAAGCAATGCAAAATCCAATCCACTTAGAAATAGTTTGTTTTGACACGGGCTTGCCCTGAGAGCACAAAGCAAAAGAAACTAATAACTGCTGAGATTGTCTGAACCCTTTAGTTCTGTCCAAATAATATCGCAACTGCCTGTGTACATCTAAAGTGTGCAAAATCTTTTCCCCTTTATTTTGGGGATTTGCATAAAAAGTAGGCAAATTAATAGTTTGGTTTAAAGCCACACTAGAAACCACTTTAGGCATAAAGGAAGGATTAGTACGTAAAGATACCCTGTCCTTATGAAAAATTAAGAAAGGCTCAACTGCCATAAGGGCCTGCAATTCAGAAACCCTTCTTGCAGAGGTAATGGCCAACAAAAAAGCAGTCTTCCATGACAAATATTTCAACTCGGCAGTAGCTGCAGGCTCAAAAGGTTGTAGAGTGACTTTCTCCAACACAAAATTGAGATCCCAAGCAGGAGTAGGAGCTCTTCGTGGGGGTCTTATATTCTTTGCCCCTCTAAGAAATTGCTTGAACAAAGGATGAGAAAACAATGGTGGGTCACAGTCATAGTGAGCTGAAATTGCTGCAGCATGAATCTTAATAGAAGAGAAGGACAAACCTTTGTCCAATAACTCAGTAAGATATTGAAGAGCCACACTTAAATCAGGCTCAGAAACATCCAAATCCTTAGCTGCACTCCAAAACAAAAATCTCTTCCATTTATCTGCGTACACTTTCCTTGTACTAGGCCTTCTAGCTTCCAAAATCACATTCAAAACTTGATGTGGAAGTTGAGACCCTCTACGGTTTAAAACAGAATATGCCAGGCTGTTAGGTGAAGAGAGTGAAGCTTGACATTGAGCAGATGGCTGTCCTCCTGTGACAACAGATGTGGAATCAAAGGCAAAGGCCATGGAGGCTTCTGTACTAGACTTCTCAGTAATGGGTACCAGTGCTGTCGAGGTCAATCTGGAGCTATCAAAATCATCCTTGGCTTGTCCTGTCTGACCTTCAGAAGTACCTTTGGGAGGAGAGGCAGAGGTGGAAAGGCATACACATGAAGATTTGTCCAACTGAAAGAAAGAGCATCCACTTTCCAAGCTGTGGGATGAAACCTCTTCGTGCAAAACTTTGGCAGCTGGTGGTTTAGTGGAGAAGCGAACAGATCTATGTCTGGAGTTCCCCAGGACACTGTCAATTTCTGAAATACATGAAGATCCAGTTTCCACTCGTGGGGATCCATGATTTGTCTGCTTAACACATCTGCTAAGGAGTTCTGTGCTCCTGGCAGAAACCTTGCCTGAAGACTTAGTTGTAAACTGAGAGCAGTCTCCCACAAAATCATTGCTTGCCTGCATAGAGGATAAGAATGTGTTCCCCTTGCTTGTTGATGTACCACATGACAGTTGTGTTGTCTGTTAGAATCAACACCTGCCCTGGAAGAAGTAAATCCTTGAAAGCTATTAATGCAAACTGGACTGCTAACATCTCCTTCAAATTGATATGTAGATGCAGTAGTCTGACAGGCCACTTTTCTTGTATCCACTTTCCGTTTAGATGAGCTCCCCAAGCTTTGTCTGAGGCATCTGTTGTTAGAATCTGACTCGCCTCTGGCCGGGTCACAGAGAGTCCCTTGTTTAGGGGACATTCCTGAGCCCACCACAAAAATTCCTTTTGAATGCAAGGTATTATTTGAATGACAGTGTCCAGATCCTGGCAGTGCTGAGTCCATACATTTTTGAGATACCATTGCAACTTCCTCATATGCAGTTTGGCATTGGGAAGCACCAGAATACAAGATGCCATGAACCCTAAGGCTTGAAGGACTGTCCTTGCAGTCAGCCTGGACTGAAGAGAAAGATGATGGAAGTAAAGGGAAAGATTCTTTTGTTTGTCCGGGGTTAGAAAGGCCATCTGGGATGCTGTATTCAGTCTTACACCCAGAAAGCACATGTCTTGAGAGGGTACTAGACTGGACTTTATTTCGTTCACAGAATACCCCAGGCATCTTAGCACTGCTATCACATATTCCAAATGACGAAGAAGCTCGTCCTTTCCTTGAGCCAGAATCAGGCAATCGTCCAAATAAAGATAGATTTGTATTCCTTTTAGCCTGAAGAAAGCTATCACTGGAGCCAGAACTTTTGTAAATACTCTGGGCACAGTAGATAAGCCAAAGGGCAATGCAGAGAACTGATAGTGAGAAGTCCCAGTCCGAAAACGCAGATAATTCCTGCAACTTAGTCTGATAGGAACATGAAGGTAAGCCTCCTTGAGATCCAAAGTTACCATCCAGTGATCCTTGCCCAGCAGAGGTAAAAGTTGTTGTAATGTCAACATTTTGAACTTGGGAATGTCCAGATAAGTGTTGAGGATAGATAAATCCAAAATTGGTCTCCACGTGTTCCCCTTTTTTGGTACAAGGAACAGGCGAGAATAAAATCCTAGGCCCCTTTCTGGCATAGGAACCGGCTGTATGGCCCCTATTTGGAGTAACAGAGAAATTTGCTTGTGAGCCTCTATTCTTTGTTGAGGAAGAATGTCTGGCATGCCTTTGAAAGGAGGCAAGGTATGGAAATAAAACCTGTACCCGTGATGTATGATATCCAACACCCATCTGTCTTGGGTAATCAAACTCCAATTTTCTTTGAAAAGTGCCAACCTTCCTCCCAAAGGTGCCGCCAGGCGAGAAGGTTCTGGCAGCTGAAAAGGTAGGTCATTGGGTCTGTTTACGAAAGGACTGACCCCTGCCCTCACCCGAAGACTGTGCAGGAGAACCCCAGTTCTAGGCCTGAAAGAGCCCTGACCTCTGCCCCTGCCACGTCTAGATCTACCCCTAGACTGGGAATCATAAGAAGGATACGTCCACCCCTTAGTAGGTCAATTTCTACTAAACTTTGGAGGCTGAACCTGCAAAAAATCTTTAACAGTCTGCATAGACTTAGCCTTGTCTTCCATTTTCTTTAAAACTGCCTCAACAGGAGAACCAAACAAGACATCAGATTGCAAAGGGGCATCCAAAATCCTAGTTTTAACATGGTCAGATAAATTTTGATCCCTCAGCCAGGCATGCCTGCGAAGAACTGACCCAGTGGCAGCCACCCTAGAGGAGGCCTGTACAGCATCAAAACCACATTGCAAAGAATGCTTACCCACCTGTTCAGAAACATGCACTAAATCTTGTAACTCTTTACAATCAATACCTTCCAGAGCATCAACCTTAGATTTCAACTGTGAAAGCAGATAATTTTGATATTTTAACATGTGAAACTGGCAATTCAAAGCTCTCATGGCTAGGGTGGAAGAAGTATAAACTTTCTTTCCCCATCTATCCAAGGCCCTGGCCTCTTTATCTGCAGGAACCGGATTCTTGACAACAGAAGCCTTAACACCCTTAGGCCCCTGGCTAACAGTTTCTGGGTCTGCCCTAGGACTCTTAAAAAGATACTTATGAGCTTCAGGCACCCTGTAATACCTATCTGGTTTAACAGGAGCAGGAGGTAAAGAATCAGGATTAAGAGAAGCCTCCACAAACACATCTTCCACCACAGTCAAAACAGGAGGTATAGCCAAAGGCCTATGCTGGGGTAAAAACAAAAATTCCCTAAGCCTTTTCCTGGAGTCAGAGAAGTCCTGACCTTCCCATTTAAAGTGCTCTCTCATGGAGTGAAGGGTCTCTGAAAAAGAAAAATCCTCAGGAGGAGAAGCAGAAGGAGTAGAATCATCCACATCAGAATCAGAATAATGAGAATACTCCTGCAAGTCTTCAGCCGAAGACTCAGACACATCCGAAGCCTGCTCATAATCCCCCAACACTGGCTCCAACCTAGGCCTCTTATCAGGAGGGGGCATAGAGCCTCTAATTAAAGTAATTAAATCTTCTGCCATTTTAAGCATGTGCTTCTTGGGCACAGAACCTAAAGAACTAGGAGTGACACCCACAGCAGCTAAACTAGACCTGCCTCTAGGAGAAGCCTTGGAAGCTGAAAGAGAGGGAGGGGAGTAAAGTAATCTGAGAAGCCCCTGTAGCCTGACCTGCCTCCTGGGAGGCCACATCCTGTAAAATCAAAGTTTCTCCCTGGGACTCCAGAGAGGCCTCCGTCGGAACCACCGGTTCCCCTGACGCCTGTAAAGAACCGGCGTCCGGTTCGGACGACTCCTCTAACCTAGCTTTAACTGCCTTGTCCTTGCGCTTCTTTGAGGAAGCCGGAGCCGGAGCATCCGACGGCATATTGTAATTGCACCGCTTCCCAAAGACCAACCTGGCACAATCCAACCTTCGCTTTATAGTGCGTTTATTAAACCTAGGACAAAAGCGACACCCAACAACGTCGTGCTCAGGTCCCAAACAAGGTATACACAAATTATGGTAGTCCCTATGCGGAATCTGTTTCCCACAAGAAATACAGTTATTCACTTTTTCTGACATCCGGTAAACCACTGAGGCAAGAAAAAAACAAAATATTCCCCAACGGGGTACTTAACCAACTCTGACTTCGGTCTGAAACTCCGAATTCGAAAAATTTCAGAACGCCGAACGGCACTTGCAACACTGCTTCTGCATCGGACCATGCGGCAAAAAAGACTGAGGATATGATGTCGGTCATGCGCATTTGTACCCTGACGTTCTGATGTCAGTCAAATGCGCCTTGACCGACGTCAGCCTTATACTCTGATATTCGGGCCGACCGAGGGACAGCGGACTACCCAAGTGTTAGGACTGCAGCAATGTGAGATGAAGAACATCCTTGTGCTAGAGAAAGTCTTGAAGCATTTCAGAGGAATTTTTTGTGTTTGTATAACACAACCAGCTTTTGATGTGCCTTTTTAAAGCAATGTAGAATCTGGAGATAGAACTTAAGTTGGTCGTCGATGATAACACCTAGAAGTTTAGTGTGAGGGTCGGTAGAGATGAGTATGTTGTTCAGGGAGAAGACAGAAAAAGTAGCTTTGTGATGCTGGAGAGTTGTAGGTAGGAATAAGAGAAGTTTGGTTTTCTTTAGCTTAAGTATCAGTTGGTTGGATCTGAGCCATCTTTTGACTGTGTGAGCAGACTGTTGGGTGAGGGTGTGAAGATGAGTGATGTTTTCTGAGTGGGAAATAACAGTAGAGTTGCCAGCATACTGAATGGTGGTAGAGAGTAAACAAGAAGAGTGGAGGTCATTGATAAAGACATTAAAACATAGGGGTCCCAGGATGAAACCTTGGGGTACCCCTGTTTGAACAGGTAGGAAGAGGGAGATATTACATTGCCATTTTACTGGCTGAAATCTATTGGAGAGGTAGCTGGAAAACCAAGATAGCGTAGAGTTAGAGAGGTTAAGTGAAGCTAGTTTGGATAGAAGTAGTCTAGGGAAACAATATAGAAGGATTTGGAGAGGTCAAGAAACAAGCAGGAGACTAACTTATTGTTGTCATGAGAATTTGCAATAGTATTTATGAAGGATGTCAAAGCAGTAGCAGTGCTATGTTTTGGCTGGAAACATTGCTTTGTGGAGGTCAGAAGATTTTCTTGCAGAAGGTGATCAAGAAGCTATTTGTAAATGCATTTTCTAGAATTTCTGACAGGGGAGATAAGATGACCATTGGTCTGAAAATTAGTGAGGTCAGTTGCGTTATCTCCTTTATGTAGGGGAATGACACAGACTTTTTTCCAGATGTTAGGTATAGTGTTTTCTTTAATGGATCTGTTTACTAAGATGGAGATGGGGAAAGCAATAGAACTGGCAGCAATTTTTAAGAATTGTAGGGGTAGATTGTCAAATGATGGACAGCATGTTTTAAGTTTACTAAGAAGGGATTTAATGTAGGTTGTTGGGATGGGTTTAAGAGAAAAGGTGGAAGATGGAGTAGGAGAGGAAGGTGTGGAATGGGTGATACTGTCATTTTTGGGAAGGTTGCTGATAGGGTCTATATTAGAACACCGAACTTACAAAATTTCGAGTGTTCTAATATCAACCTGTTCGAAGAAACAGAAAACAGAATTTTTTCCTAGGGAAAGAATTCAGTTGTCCGTTTCTGTTGCTTCAGTATTTTCAGTGCTGTGGTGGAAAGTTACGGGTCGGGTTCAGGTAAGTGTGTGATTGTGTGGACGTGAGGGTTAGGGCAGGGTAGGTGAGTTGGGTTAGGGCACGGGTGAGGTGACTGTGCGATAGTGACGGACCTTAGGATTAGGGTTTGGGTTAATGTAAGTGGATAGTTAGTGGTGCATGTTTAGTTTAGTGTAGGGTTAGGTGTAAGAGTTTAGGTGTATGTATGTGGATTGCTCTTTGTTTGGTGTGCTTGTGTTGTGTGTATGTGTTTTGGAACAGCAACATTTTTCCCTAGGAAAAAAATTCACTGTTCTGTATGTTCGATGTTTTAAATTTTCGATTAATAGGGTTTGATATTAGAACACTCGAAATTTTGAAAGTTCGGTATTCTAATATAGACCCTGCTGATAGTATCAATGAAAAAGGTATGAAGAAAGGAAACAGTATCACAGGCAGAGCTATTAGGGCAGGGGTTGGGTGGAGATGGGCTACCAAGATGTGGCAGCTTCTTAACTGACTGCCAGAGGTTTTGAGGGTTGGTGTAAGGGTTGTCAAGTGGTTTATGAAAGAAGTTTTGTTTATCGAGGGTTACTTTTTTTGGTTAAGTTGCAGAGCTGTCTATAGGTTTGGAGACCAGTGAGGGAAATGGATCTCTTCCATTTTTTCCATATACTATCTCTCTTATTCATGAGAGATCGGGAGGCTTGGGTCAGACTTGGGGCATAAATGGTTTTGATTTTTAGTTTCCTAACAGAGGCCAGGGAGTTTAGTGTGTCTAGAAAGATTTTACTGAATGACAGGACAGCTTCCTCAAGTGGGAGATTGTGGAGGAAGGACCAGTTGATTGAAGAGAGCTGGTGAGTGAAGGTTTCTGCACCAAGTGACACGATATTTCACAGTTATTTATCTTGTAGTAGAATGACATGCACCAGGTTGCACGATATTTCACAGTTATTTACATTCTACTGGAATGACGTGCACCAAGTGTCATGATATTTCACTGTTGTTTATGTTGTAGTACAAGCAAAAATGAGAAGCTCTCTGGCAATTGACTGCTTGGGAATAATGCAGGAAATATTCAACAGTCACCAAAAATCCCATCAGAAACACAGCAGGGGTGTATGCTTTCCTTTCAGTATATCATAAAATGCCAATAACAAATAATACTTGAAGCAGCAGTCCAAGTTGTAAATATCGCAAATAAAAGCATAGTTTTTTACCTCTTTCACAGTAAAGCTTCATCAGACCACAATTACAAACAATGAACTAGCATTTAAATACTGACTACCAAGTAAAACTGCCCCTTTTTTCACCAATGAGATTCAAAAAGTCAATCAAAGGAAACGTTGCTATCATTTAGGACTAAACATGTGCAGCTTAAATGAAATTCTGAGCATTCAACTCACCAGAGAGTACATAAGAGGCAAGGATAACAATAACAACAGAATAACATTACAATTTTAAAAAGATATTCAATACAAGACCCACAGAAGGGTAAATAAATCAACAGCACAAACACACAAACACCCCCCTCCCCCCAGACAGTCATGACAAAAATACTCTACATAGCAGTATGACAGTGTAGGACTGCACATGTTAAGATTGTCCTCCTTTGTTCGTCTGCATCAGACAAACAGTAGGCAGGTGCACATGAATCAGAAAATATAATGTTACATCAAAGAATAAAAAAAAGAAGCTATTGCACACTTTCCAGCTGAGCTACATATTGTGACCGATTACTGACTAAATAATTGGTGGCTGGTGTCAAGAGTTTATGCCTCAACACTGTTGGGTAGAAGCTGTTTAAGTATCTGGTGATCCTGCACCGGATACTCTGATATCTCTTGCCTGAAGACAGTTGTGTAAACCAGACATGTGCAGGGTGAGAGGGGTCTCAAATTATTTTGGATGCACATTTAATGCTTCTTGCTGCATGCTTGATCCTGGATTGATGGCAAGCTTGTGCCCATGAATTTTTCAGCAACTTGCACCACTCTCTGTAGCTTCTTTCTTTCTGCTATTGTACTGTTCCCAAACCAAACTGTGAAGTTACTAGTGAGAGTGCTCGCACCTGCTCCTTTGTACAATGTGATGAGAACAGTACACAAGTTGCTAAGCTACTATATTTGCAGCAAAAAACTTCAATTGCAAATAAATAAAACACTTGTGAAAACAAAAAGAAACATGCAAAACTCACCTTTTCAGCCTTCTTTACAGGCATAACACAACTTGCTAAACTACTGCATATACAGCAAGAAACTTCAGTTATAAATAAATAAAATGCTAATGAAAACAAAACAAAAGAAAAGACATTTAAAAACCACCGTTTCAGCCTTCTTTTCTAAACAGATGCATATTCACGGAGTCCATGTCCCAAGTGTGATCTCAGTTCAACAAATTCTGTGTCATTATCCTTGTCCACTTGCCTGGGACTATCTTTAATAGTCTCCATAACTAAAAATGTAAAACTATGTGACTCTCCATGTTCTAACAAAAGTTTGGCAATGACACTATATCTGAGACCTTTCCTGACACAATAATGACGGTCATGTGTTCCCTTAGTCATCTATTTGGCTTGCCAACAAACTTTTTTACAAGTGCAGTTAGCTAGATATATCAATTTCTTGGTTTCACAGTTAGCTGCAGCTGTAAATGTATAAACTATACCTGTATCAGAGTGAACAATAATCCCGGATTCATTTACATAGCAGCAAAAAGCACACTTCCCACACTTAATTGTAGTACCATTATCTGATCTAGAGTGAATATTGTCTTTATTCATAGAGTAACAAAGTCTTCTTTTAAGAAATGTTTTTATTTTAATACAAAAACCTAAGAGATTCCCCACTATTGCACCGATCTCTGTCAGTGTGTAGTACATGCCAATATGTCATAAAAATTGTTTTATTTGATCAACAACTGTGCTATAGACTAAGGAAACTGTAACACTCTTCCGTTCACAACTACTGACTGAGATTTCCCTAAGGGGAGATGAAAAATAAGGCTTAGCACTTGTAGTTCTTTTAATTTTGGCTAATATTATTACTTCATCAACATCTTTCTTCTTGTACCCCCTCCCCAAAAAATCAACTTTCATTTCATGTATCTCAGTATCAAATTCTTAGTCCATGGCATAAAGTCTAGATGTCCTCATAGCCTGCCCCCTAACTACATTTCTAAAAACATGAGGAGGGTGCATACTTCTACGATGTAAATATGAGACTCTATAACATTCCTACCTATATAGTTTAATATTAAACTGCCCATATGAATTATGAACTACTTTGATATCTAAGAATTCAATTTTTTCTCTACAGAAGTTTAAACTAAACTTAAGAAATGTAGTACTATTTTGTAAATAATCAAAAAAGGTCTCTAATTGTTACTGATCTCCTGTCCAAAGAATAAAGATACCGTCCACAAAGCAATTAAACAATCTTACATATTGTTTATACTGTGCATCACACATGACATAAATGCCTTCCACTGGCCAATCACCATGTTGGCATAGCTATTGGCACAAGAGATGCCCATAGCTACGCTAGCAGTCTATAGGTAATACATCACACCAAAATAAAAACATTATGTTCTAATACCAACTCAAGCAAAAAACAGATAAATTCTAGCTTATTAACAGAATAAGTGCTGTTCACCTGTAGAAACTCTTTCACCATCTCTGTACCCTCTAAATTTGGAAGAGCAGAGAATAAAAACTGAATGTCTAATGTCACACTGTATCTGGGTATTCTGTTGTCATTCTCTTTAAGATTATTGTATAAATCTTGCAAAAATGTTTACTGTCCCATAATACTACCCCATAATAATCTAAAACAGGTCTCAACTGTTTCTCAATATATATTGATAGTGGCCCGGTGAGCCACCCTCCCCATGATGTCAGTAGGTCCTGATGAATTTTTGGCATTCCCTGCAACATGGGAATTAATGGATTCTCAACCATAAATATTGGAACAATTCTTTAGTGATTACGCCAACACTCACACAGTCACTTAATGAAGCTATACTTTCTTGGGACATCAAGGTTATTTTACTATTTTCAGTGACTTTGTACATACGATTATCTTGTAAGATTTCATTCCTCTTCATGAAATAGATCACCCACTCCATCACAAGCACAGGACCACCCTTATCAGCAGGTCTAATGACTACTGGTCTATCCAACTGCAGTGTCTTCAAAGCATCCCTCTATTCCTCAGTCAAATTAACAAATCCAGGTCTGTTAGTACTACTGCACAGCAAATTATATATTTCTCCTTCACAGACCCAACTAAACACTTCTAGTATAGGGTAGTTCTGTGGTGTATATGCACTGAGCTTTATAAATACGTGTGTCTGCAGTAAGATCAGTCTATTGAAAATTAACTTCAGCATCAAATTTCTAATAAAAACCTTTAAATCAACAATACTGTCAGCCAAGTCTGTTTGCTGAGCAGATATAAAAGATAGGTCCTTATTAAGGACTTGATATTCAGCTGTTGACAAACTTCTGTTCAATATATTAGAAACGAATCGTCTGTCTTTCACCACATCTTTTTTATGGTCGGATAATTGGTTTCTTTAAATGACTGCTTTCTGTTGGTTCTTCCTTTGCTGTGAGATTTGGTTTTGTCACCCTTCCTGCCTTATCGAAAAGGAAAGGGTAACATAGGAAAAACCCACCTACTGTTAGAAACAGTTGCATGGATGTTAATCAAATAAAACAAATTTTTATGAGAAATTGGCATATAGTACACAACGACAGAGAGATCAGTGTGATGGTGGGGGAATCTCTGAGGTTTTTGTATAAAACTAAAAAAAATTCTTAAAAAAGACTTTGTTACTCTATGAATAAAGACAATATTCATTCTAGATCTGATAATGGTACTACAAGTAAGTGTGGGAAGTGTGCTTTTTGCTGCTATATAAATGAATCAGGGATAAAAAGCACAGGTATAGTTTATACATTTACAGCTGCAGCTAACTGTGAAACCAAGAAACTGATATATCTAGATAACTGCACTTGTAAAAAATGTCATGTTGGCAAAACAAACAGATGACTAGGGGAACACATCTTTATTGTGTAAGGAAAGGTCTCAGATATAGTGCCATTGCCAAGCATTTGTTAGAACATGAAGAGTCACATAGTTTTACATTTTTAGTTGTGGAGACTATTAAAGCTAGTCCCAGGCAAGGAGAAAAGGTTAATGGTAGAATTTGTTGAACTGAGATGGATATGGATTTTTAAGTTAAGATCACACTTGGGACAATGGCTCACTGAATATGTATGAATGAATATGTTATCTATGAAACCTGTTTTGAAAAGAAGAAGGCTGAAAAGGTGATTTTTTTTAAATGTCTTTTGTTTTGTATTTATAAGTGTTTTATTTATTTATAGCTGAAGTTTCTTGCTGTGTATGCAGTGGTTTAGCAAGCTGTATTATGCCAAAGCAGAAGGCTGGAAAGGTGATTTTTACGTCTCTTTTTGTTTTGTTTTCACAAGTGTTTGATTTATTTGCAACTGAAGTTTTTTGCTGTGCATATAGTAGCTTAGCAACTTGTGACATGTTTGAATCTCATTAGTGAAAAAAGGCTCAATTTTACCTGGTAGTCAGTATTTAAATGCTAGTTTAGTGTTTGTGGTCTGATGAAGCTTTACAGCAAAAGCGCTAACCCTGTTTTATAATAAACTATGCTTTTATTCTTCAGTTACTGGTCTGTGATATCTACAACTTGGACTGCTACTAATATTGTTCTGCCTCAAGTATTATTTGCTACTGGCATTTTATGATGTACTGAAAGGAAAGTATTTATACCGCGTGCAAACCTCTGCTGTGTTTCTGCTGGGATTTTTGGTGACTGTTGAATATGATGTAGTGGAATGAAGTAGAGCAAGTGACACAATATTTCACAATTATTTATGAAGTAATGAAATGACATGCACCAGGTGACACAATATTTCACAGTTATTTATGAAGTAATGGAATGATGTGCACCAAGTGACACAATATTTCACAGTTATTTATGAAGTAATGGAATGACGTGCACCAGGTGACACAATACTTCACAGTTATTAATGAAGTAATGGAATGACGTGCACCAAGTGACACAATATTTCACAGTTATTTATGAAGTAAGGGAATGACGTGCACCAAGTGACACAATACTTCATAGTTATTTATGAAGTAATGGAATGACGTGCACCAAGTGACACAATATTTCACAATTATTTATGAAGTAATGGAATGATGTACACCAGGTGACACAATATTTCACAGTTATTTATGAAGTAATGGAATGATGTGCACCAGGTGACACAATACTTCACAGTTATTTATGAAGTAATGGAATGACATGCACCAGGAGACACAATACTTCACAATTATTTATGAAGTAATGGAATGACGTGCACCAAGTGACACAATATTTCACAGTTATTTATGAAGTAATGGAAGGATGCGCACCAAGTGACAGAGTATTTCACAGTTATTTATGAAGTAATGGAATGACGTACACCAAGTGACAGAATATTTCAGTTATTTATGAAGTAATGGAATGACGTGCACCAGGTGACGCAATGCTTCACAGTTACTTATGAAGTAATGGAATGACGTGCACCAAGTGACACAATATTTCACAGTTATTTATGAAGTAATGGAATGACGTGTACCAGGTGACACGATACTTCACAGTTATTTATGAAGTAATGGAATGACGTGCACCAAGTGACACAATATTTCACAATTATTTATGAAGAAATGGAATGATGTGCACCAGGTGACACAATATTTCACAGTTATTTATGAAGTAATGGAATGACATGCACCAGGTGACACAATATTTCACAGTTATTTATGAAGTAATGGAATGACGTGCACCAGGTGACACAATACTTCACAGTGATTTATGAAGTAATGGAATGACGTGCACCAAGTGACACAATATTTCACAGTTATTTATGAAGTAAGGGAATGACGTGCACCAAGTGACACAATATTTCACAATTATTTATGAAGTAATGGAATGATGTACACCAGGTGACACAATATTTCACAGTTATTTATGAAGTAATGGAATGATATGCACCAGATGACACAATACTTCACAGTTATTTATGAAGTAATGGAATGAAGTACACCAGGAGACACAATACTTCACAATTATTTATGAAGTAATGGAATGACGTGCACCAAGTGACACAATATTTCACAGTTATTTATGAAGTAATGGAAGGATGTGCACCAAGTGACAGAGTATTTCACAGTTATTTAAGAAGTAATGGAATGACGTACACCAAGTGACAGAATATTTCAGTTATTTATGAAGTAATGGAATGACGTGCACCAGGTGACGCAACGCTTCACAGTTATTTATGAAGTAATGGAATGACGTGCACCAAGTGACACAGTATTTCACAGTTATTTATGAAGTAATGGAATGACGTGCACCAGGTGACACAATACTTCACAGTTATTTATGACGTAATGGAATGACGTGCACAATGTGACACAATATTTCACAATTATTTATGAAGTAATGGAATGATGTGCACCATGTGACACAATATTTCACAGTTATTTATGAAGTAATGGAATGACGTGCACCAGGTGACACAATATTTCACAGTTATTTATGACGTAATGGAATGACGTGCACAATGTGACACAATATTTCACAATTATTTATGAAGTAATGGAATGATGTGCACCATGTGACACAATATTTCACAATTATTTATGAAGTAATGGAATGATGTGCACAAAGTGACACAATATTTCACAGTTATTTATGAAGTAATGGAATGACATGCACCAGGTGACACAATATTTCACAGTTATTTATGAAGCAATGGAATGACGTGCACCAGGTGACACAATACTTCAAAGTTATTTATGAAGTAATGGAATGACGTGCACCAAGTGACATAATATTTCACAGTTATTTATGAAGTAATGGAATGACATGCACCAGGTGACACAATACTTCACAGTTATATATGAAGTAATGGAATGACGTGCACCAAGTGACACAATATTTCACAGTTATTTATGAAGTAATGGAATGACATGCACCAAGTGACAGAGTATTTCACAGTTATTTATGAAGTAATGGAATGACATGCACCAAGTGACAGAGTATTTCACAGTTATTTATGAAGTAATGGAATGACGTGCACCAGGTGACACAATACTTCACAGTTATTTATGAAGTAATGGAATGACGTGCACCAAGTGACACAATATTTCACAATTATTTATGAAGTAATGGAATGATGTGCACCAGGTGACACAATATTTCACAGTTATTTATGAAGTAATGAAATGACGTGCACCAGGTGACACAATATTTCACAGTTATTTATGAAGTAATGGAATAACGTGCACCAGGTGACACAATACTTCACAGTTATTTATGAAGTAATGGAATGACGTGCACCAAGTGACATAATATTTCACAGTTATTTATGAAGTAATGGAATGACATGCACCAAGTGACACAATATTTCACATTTATTTATGAAGTAATGGAATGACGTGCACCAAGTGACACAATATTTCACAGTTATTTATGAAGTAATGGAATGACGTGCACCAAGTGACAGAGTATTTCGCAGTTATTTATGAAGTAATGGAATGATGTGCACCAGGTGACACAATACTTCACAGTTATTTATGAAGTAATGGAATGACGTGCACCAAGTGACAGAGTATTTCACAGTTATTTATGAAGTAATGGAATGATATGCCCCAAGTGACAGAGTATTTCACAGTTATTTATGAAGTAATGGAATGACGTGCACCAGGTGACACAATACTTCACAGTTATTTATGAAGTAATGGGATTACGTGCACCAAGTGACACAATATTTCACAATTATTTATGAAGTAATGGAATGATGTGCACCAGGTGACACAATATTTCACAGTTATTTATAAAGTAATGGAATGACGTGCACCAGGTGACACAATATTTCACACTTATTTATGAAGTAATGGAATGACGTGCACCAAGTGACACAGTATTTCACAGTTATTTATGAAGTAATGGAATGACGTGCACCAGGTGACACAATACTTCACAGTTATTTATGACGTAATGGAATGACGTGCACAATGTGACACAATATTTCACAATTATTTATGAAGTAATGGAATGATGTGCACCATGTGACACAATATTTCACAGTTATTTATGAAGTAATGGAATGACGTGCACCAAGTGACAGTATTTCACAGTTATTTATGAAGTAATGGAATGACGTACACCAAGTGACAGAATATTTCAGTTATTTATGAAGTAATGGAATGACGTGCACCAAGTGACACAATATTTCACAGTTATTTATGAAGTAATGGAATGACGTGCGCCAAGTGACAGAGTATTTAACAGTTATTTATGAAGTAATGGAATGACATGCACCAAGTGACAGAGTATTTCACAGTTATTTATGAAGTAATGGAATGACGAGCACCAGGTGACACAATACTTCACAGTTATTTATGAAGTAATGGAATGACGTGCACCAAGTGACACAATATTTCACAATTATTTATGAAGTAATGGAATGATGTGCACCAGGTGACACAATATTTCACAGTTATTTATGAAGTAATGGAATGACGTGCACCAGGTGACACAATATTTCACAGTTATTTATGAAGTAATGGAATGATGTACACCAGGTGACACAATACTTCACAGTTATTTATGAAGTAATGGAATGACGTGCACCAAGTGACATAATATTTCACAGTTATTTATGAAGTAATGGAATGACGTGCACCAAGTGACACAATATTTCACAGCTATTTATGAAGTAATGGAATGACGTGCACCAAGTGACACAATATTTCACAGTTATTTATGAAGTAATGGAATGACGTGCACCAAGTGACACAATATTTCACAGTTATTTATGACGTAACGGAATGACGTGCATCAAGTGACACAATATTTCACAGTTATTTATGAAGTAATGGAATGACGTGCACCAAGTGACAGAGTATTTAACAGTTATTTATGAAGTAATGGAATGACGTGCACCAAGTGACACAATATTTCAGTTATTTATGAAGTAATGGAATGACATGCACCAAGTGACACAATATTTCACAGTTATTTATGAAGTAATGGAATGACGAGCACAAAGTGACACAATATTTCACAGTTATTTATGAAGTAATGGAATGACGTGCACCAAGTGACACAATATTTCACAGTTATTTATGAAGTAATGGAATGACGTGCACCAGGTGACACAATACTTCACAGTTATTTATGACATAATGGAATGACGTGTACAAAGTGACACAATATTTCACAATTATTTATGAAGTAATGGAATGACGTGCACCATGTGACACAATATTTCACAGTTATTTATGACATAATGGAATGACGTGTACAAAGTGACACAATATTTCACAGTTATTTATGAAGTAATGGAATGACGTGCACCAGGTGACACAATACTTCACAGTTATTTATGACATAATGGAATGACGTGTACAAAGTGACACAATATTTCACAGTTATTTATGAAGTAATGGAATGACGTGCACCAGGTGACACAATATTTCACAGTTATTTATTAAGTAATGGAATGACATGCACCAGGTGACACAATACTTCACAGTTATTTATGAAGTAATGGAATGACGTGCACCAAGTGACAGAGTATTTCACAGTTATTTATGAAGTAATGGAATGACGTGCACCAAGTGACAGAGTATTTCACAGTTATTTATGAAGCTGTCGTTTTTGTAATAAATTATCAGCTTTATATTGGGTCATGTTATGCTGGCTTTTTTGTTTTTGATTCAGCTTTATCCTGAGCCGTGCAGTTGCTTCCGTGCAAACTTTTTTTGTTGCTTCGTAATGGAATGACATGCACCAGGTGAGATAATATTTCACAATTATTTATGAAGGAATGAAATGACGTGCACCAAGTGACATAATATTTCACAGTTACTTTCACATTTATGTATATAGCAGACTGTTTTGGGGAAGTCGGGGTACTTCATACTGCAGTATAACATTAGAAACTACTCCAGTCCAATATTATTTCTGTTACTACTAGTATTGTTACTACTTGTAATAAAATGAGCTCCAAGCCTCCAACCCCATAACAACTACATTAAAAATACTTGAGCAAATCTGATAATAAAGCATGTGTTTACATTTTTAATGCATTTTGGCAGGTGTGATTTAGCAGTCTCAAAAATTATTGCAACATGAGACAGATAAAGCCTCAGCAATGGAACTTTTAATACCAAGCACTTTGCTGTTACTACTGCACTAGTACAGCCAAAGAGTATTATTGTCATAACATATAAGAATCCTGCTTAATGCAACATGCACTGCTGCGCTCATCCCTGGGGAAGGTCTGCTGCCATAACACTGTTGGCTCCATTTTTCCTGTGGGGGGAAATAAAAACTAAACATGTACCTACTGCTCCTCAAATTTCCCTAAACATGAGTAGTTTACTGTGTATCGCTCAGGGTTTAATTCTTAACATAGCAGAAGTGTGTGGAGCTTGGGGCTTCAGCCATGTCTAAGAAAATAATTGCTGGTTACTCTTTTTGCTACTGGTTTGTCTGTAAACACAAAGGACAATTTATTTTTGTATAGGAAAACTGAAGCAAATAAAAAGTCTGATCTGCATAATTAAAAACAAAATGTGTTCACAATAAAGAATATAGAGAGAACATGGTCTATTTTTTTTTTTTTTACCAAATCATCCTGTCCACTTACTATCTGTAATAATAAATATGTCAAATGTTTATGTGAAATATGAAATATTTACAACTTCTAGGGTCGGTCTATATTATATGTTCGAAGTTTCAAAACTTTGAATGTCATATAACATAACACAACAGTGTTATGGCAAAGGCCTTCGACACAATACCCCACTCAGGTATCATCGAAAAACTCATCAGCTTGAATGTAAACCCATACATCACAAGATGGGTTGCAAACTGGCTAAGTGACAGAACCCACAGGGTCAGAGTTGCTGGAGCCATGTCAGACTCAAAGCCTGTCACAAGTGGTGTCCCACAGGGCTCAGTCCTGGGTCCACTCTTGTTCGGCATCTACTTTTCTAAAGTACAAGCAAACACAGGAGGGTTATGGCTGACAAAGTTTGCAGATGACTGCAAACTGGGCGCCATAGTCGAAAACACATCTGACACAGATATCCTCCAGAAGGGCCTCACAGAAATGGATAACTGGTGCCAGAGCCATGGCCTGAAGTTAAACGCCAAAAATGCATAGTCATACCCTTTGGGAAAAACAAGGCTACCCCTAGCTACCATATAGGTGGCAATCCACTGAGCACAGAAAAAGTCATCAGAGATCTGGGGACCCAGGTTGACAGTAGCCTTTCGTTTGACACTCATGTTGCTAAAGTAGTTAGGAAAACCTTCTATATCACCCACCTGATCATGAAGGGATTCACATCTAGATCAAGGGAGGTCATCGTCCCCTGTACTCATCACTTATTAGACCTATGATTGAGTACAATGCCCGTTCGGAATGTATCTGACCAGACACCTGCTGCAGCTTGAAAGGCCCCAAAAGTTCCTCACCAAAAGGATAAAGGGTCTCAAAAATATGTCTTATGCTGCCCGACTGAAAGAACTCCAGCTCTATTCAGTCTCATACCGCTTGCTCAGAGGTGACCTGTGCCTGACATATAAGGCCATGTCAAACCCAGATTTGATGAATATGCTTCACCTCAAAAATCTAGATCCTCAGAACCACAAGGGCGGAGACTTAAACCTTGACACGGTTATAAATAGAACGTGCTGGAGGGACAGATTCATCACCCAGAGACTCCCTATGCTGTGGAACAAAATCCCGGTACATGTGAGGCAGAGCACCTCTCTGGTCTTGTTCAAGAGGAATCTTGACCAATGGATGGGAGATTGCAGATATACCCCAGGGATTACTTCAGCGTCACTGCTTGACAGAGGCACAGCAAAATGATAGGCATAGTTTTTATTCAAACTAAAGGGGTGGCGAAAGCCACATAACTATGGGCTAGGCTTATAAATGCCCTTGGGCAGATAGCCTAGTATGAACCTATGAACCTATGAACCTATATGACCGAAATTTTAAAACTTTGAACATATATATAAAAAAAAAAAAAAAAAAGTTACCTGAATGCTGTAAGCAGGGCGGCAAGCCCTCCTGCACCCCCCACACCCCCACTACTTAAATATACAAACTCCGAGACTGCACTAGTGAAGTATAGGGAAATATTCCCAATGGCGATCTCACTTCATTAATGTGTTTTCTCGGAGTTGGTATACTTAAGTAGCGGGGGGGGGTGGAGGCTGCAGCGTTCAGCTAAGTTTCTTTCCTTTTTTTTTGTATTATATGTTCGAAGTTTTAAAACTTTGGTCATATATGACATTCGAAGTTTTGAAACTTCGAACATATAATATAGACCCTTTATAATATTCGAATATATTTCTTAAGGTTTTATCTTCTTGCATATTGATGAGGTAATAAAATGCTTCATATAATATACCTATACAACCATTATTTTCTACACTATATGTCTTATCTGGAATAGGAGTTCTGGTTGTTCACACGCAACAAAAACAACTGACAGAGACTCCTGAGTTATTCCGATGCGCTTTTAGTGACAAAATTAAGTTTTAAGCTGCTACCAGGAAGCCTTTGCACTAATGTAATGATTTATTTTCATAATATTTTGTCAGACACATTAAATCATGCAGTTATACAAGAAGTAGCAGAGTACAAGTTAATATAATACACTTCTCACATTTTCATGAATGCTTTTCAGCTTGGGGACTTTAAAAAAGTGAAGAAATCCCTTCCCCTCCCTTCAGAATGTCCAACAATCATTACTGCAGTTCACCATAGAAATCAGCCCTCCTGTCTAACCTTCCAGGTGACAGCATCTGTTAGCTGACCATACAGCAACCCAGTAAGAAATGAAAAATGTTTTACTTTACCATGGTGCACTGCCAAATTCCACATCCACGCCCTTTACAATTCGACCACCAATATAGGACTCTAGTAACTCATGCTCCGATTTGTCCTTTATGTTACTTTTTTCAAATTTTGGCCTAATGCCGCAGTCTAGGAATAAAAAATAAGTACAGCATAAATGTCACACGAATACGTATCATGGCATAAGTGTCACATGAATACATATTATGGCATAAGAGTCACATGAATACATATTATGGCATAAGTGTCACATGAATACATATTATGGCATAAGTGTCACATGAATACATTGTACATGTAAAATGTAAGCAAAGAAACACATTTACCTGCAGTAGGTGTATACTCTGGGGCATAAACCTAAACCTGCCGTGTGTGTGTGTGTGTGTGTGTGTGTGTGTGTGTGTGTGTGTGTGTGTGTGTGTGTGTGTGTGTGTGTGTGTGTGAGAGAGACAGTCTGGCAGCTAACCTATATCATCTCAGTGTTCAGCAATGCAGTGCAAAGCTGGACAACAGTTTCTTCTACCTCTAGAAAAGTTGATGACACAACTCAGTTTTTTTGTGTTGCATAAGTGCGTTATGTTTATGTATGCTTGTGTGTGTTTGTGAGTCTAGAACCTCACCTACACCAACTCACTGTTAAGGGTGCAGTATAAAGCTAGGCACCAGTTTCTTCTCCCTTCAGAGAATGTGATAATCTAATGCTTTGTTTCTGTGTTGAATGATATGTGCATGCATGTGTGTGCATGTGATTCAAGCGGCTTTTTTCTGTGTTGAATGACACATGCATGCATGTGTGTGCATGTGATTCGAGCGGCTTTTTTTGTGTGCTGTATGTTGCTTGTACTATATGCCTGCATGCCATGTCCAGCATTACTTCTCCACCTGGAGAGTGCCAGGAAAGCCTCCCCAAAGATCCTGCTTCGCATTAAGAGGACCATCAGGAAATGAATGAAAGATAAATAAACAGTAGATAGGAATCACTCCAAGGATTGGCACATTTCCTCCTATGACAGCTACATGATGAGAAAGTTCTGCATCAGATTTTGATGCAAATGGACCAGGACAGCAAGTTTAATCTACATCCTGTGAATCTAAGGCCCTCTGTATTTCTTCCCTTCCATTTCACTCATCTCAAACATCCTTTTAAAAATAAAATGGGAAAAAGCAAGGTTCATCTTAGGCAGCTAAGGTACTCGCAAATGGTGCAGATGAGCTTGAAAGCCTGTGATGTAGCTGGCCTCCTGAGCAAACGGGAGAATTAAGGGTCTGCAGTTCATCAGACCTGAACAGCTATAACCTCATATATATCACACATACATTATATATATATATATATATATATATATATATATATATATATATGTATATGTATATGTATATATATATATATATATATATATATATATATATATATATATATGTATATATATATATATATATATATATATATATATTGTGTGTGTGTGTGTGTGTATACATATATATATATATATATATATATATATATATATATATATATATCTATATACACACACACACATATATATATATATATAGACATATATATATATATATATATATATATATATATATATATATATATATATATATATATATATATATATATATATACTAGGACACATGCTCGTCTAGCATATATCCAAATTACAAAACATCAAACACACATACACGAAAGCACTTAACATTGAAAAGCACTTCCGTGTATGTGTAGTTTAAAAAAAAAAATCTACATTTCTGCAGGGGGGCTTTTCCCTCCTGCACCCCCCACATGGGGGACTGTGCCTCCACACCCCCCCTACTTTTAATATTCTCACTCCGAGATCGCACTACAGTGGGGAAAAGGGAATTTTCCCTTATTCGCACTGTAGTCCAATCTACGAAACAGGCACACATACTTGGAAGTGCTTTTCGATGTTAAGCACTTTCGTGTATGTGTGTTGGATGTTTTGTGATTCAGACATATGCTAGTCGAGCATGTGTCTGGATCCCACATATATATATATATATATATATATATATATATATATATATATATATATATGTATACTCACACACACACACACACACACACACACACACACACATATATAAATAAGAAGTTATGTTCCTACCATAACGTTCCATGTTAGTTGTCTTCTTCTCGCCTTCTTTCTTGCTGGATGGGTTCGGAGCCGATCCTCGGCTCCGACTCGGCCAATACTAAAGCTCGAGAGCTAATTCCACCGGCTCGAGGCTCCCCCATATCCCACAATGCTAGGCGGTAACTCCTCAGATCTCGTTTGATGCTAGGCCAAGCAAGAAAAAAGCTCCATAACATGGAGAAGGGAAACCCACCTCTATAGGGCTGACTGTGAGGTGACATAAACCTAACAGAGGAAATATAGAGGTGGTAAAGTGTGGGAGAAAAGGATTAGAAAGGTCACAAAACAATCTCCTCTAGGTCTGTCCAGGCTAGAGGGAAGGAGGGTGGGACGCAAGAAAGAAGGCGAGAAGAAGACAACTAACATGGAACGTTATGGTAGGTACATAACTTCTTAATGTTAAGTTGTCTATCTCGCCTTCATTCTTGCTGGATGGGACTGCGTCCCTAGCACCTTGTCCTGGGTGGCCTATCGGAACAGACTCTTGAGAACAGTGGAATCAAAGTTGGCACGGTCTCTGGAGGCTATGTCCAACTTGTAATGAGAAATTAATGTATGAGGTGAAGCCCAAGTAGCTGCTGAGCAAATAGAATCAATAGGAAGCCTATCTTGAAAGGCTATGGATGTCGCCAAGGCCCTTGTAGAGTGAGCTCTAGGCTTCGAGGGCAATTGTTGGTGTCTGACCTCATAAATAAAGGTAATCGTAGAAGTAAGCCATCTCGAAAGTGACACTTTAGAGACTGGATGACCCATCTTGCCTTCCGCATATGAAACAAACAGTTGGTCTGTTTTTCTAAACTGTTTAGTCCTGTCTAAATAATACCTTAGTTGGCGATGAACATCTAAAGAGTGCAATTTTTGTTCTGACCTGTTGCCATAATTGGGGAAAAAAACTGGAAGGTCAATAGTTTGATTCAGATTTGCTTGAGAGGCCACTTTGGGCAAAAAGGATGGATTGGTACGCAAGGATACTCTATCTTTGTGAAAAATTAGATACGGAGGACGACAGCATAGAGCATGAAGTTCCGAAACCCTTCTAGCCAAAGTGATGGCTATTAGAAAAAGCGTTTTCCAAGACAATAACTTCATAGAACATGAAGCTGCAGGTTCAAAGGGGGGTAGAATCAAAGATGCTAGAACCAAGTTCAGATCCCATGGAGGAGGTAGATCCTTGACAGGGGGCTTAAGAAGAAAAACTCCTTTCAAAAAGGCTTTACAGAGTTTGTGGGACATGATAGTTGACTCTGACACTCCCACATGAAAATTAGATATAGCCACCAATTGAACTCTGATAGTAGAAGGAGAAGAACCTGCTTGGAAAAGTTCATCTAGGAAATCAAGAATGGACTGGATAGGAGCAGTAAAGGGGTCTATTTCCCTGGATACTGCCCATAAAGAGAAACGTTTCCATTTGCTGCTATAAATCTTCCGGATAGAAGACTTATGAGAAGCTATCAAAATATCTCTAACTGAGTGAGATATTAAGGGAAGCCTGGCTAAGGTTGGAATTGGAGGAACCACGCTGTGAGGTTCAGAGAAGAAAGGGATTGGTGCAGCTGACCCGATTGATGGATCAAGAGATCTGGAACTGGGTCCAGATGCCATGGTTGCGCCAAAAGGTAACGATGAAGAAAGGGAAACCAAACTTGTCGAGGACAATAAGGGGCAATGAGGATCATTAAGGCCTTCAGAGCAATGGCTTTCCGAATCAGCTGAGGTATCAGTGGGAAGGGGGGAAAAGCATACAGGAGTCCCGGAGGCCAATCGTGAGCTAGAGTGTCTCTGATGGGATGACCTGGTAGGGGAAAGAGAGTGAAGAAATCGGCACACTTGCTGTTTTGGGGAGTGGCAAAAAGATTGCAGCAAGGTTGGCCCCAAGTTCGAAAAACTTCTTCCAACACTGATTTCTTCACAGACCACTCGTGAGGCATGAGGATTGCTCTGCTCAATCTGTCTGCTATCACATTGGACTTGCCGGGAATGTGCATTGCTATCAGGAAGTGCTGAGAAGAGATCACCCATTGCCACAGTCTGAGTGCTTCTCGACATAAGGGATAAGATTTTGTTCAGCCTTGCTTGTTGATGTACCACACTACGGACATATTGTCCATCTGAATTGCTATAGTTCCCTTGGGAAGAGAGTCTTGAAGGGCTTGCAATGCTAGAAGCACTGCTCTCATCTCTAGAACATTTATGTGCAAGTGGCACTCGATCGGCTGCCACGTGCCCTGGACTGTCCTGCCCTGGTAATGCCCCCCCCCCACCCGATCAGGGAGGTGTCCGTTGTAAGAGTTGCAGCCGGGGGCGGGGGAATGAAGGGTCTCCCTAGAAGAAGTTGGGGAGATGTGACCCACCAGAGAAGATGATTCCTGCATGACTGAGTTATGCTAATAGTGTGGGACATTGGTAGAAGTTGAAAGGACCACTGAGTGAACAGCATCCACTGAAGAATCCTCATGTAAAAGCGGGCTAATGGGAGGAGAGAAATAGCCGCCGCCATAATCACTAGGACTTTCAACACCAGTCTGACTTTGACCTTGTTTTGTCGTAAGAGAAGAGAAACCTGCTTATGAATGTCTGCTACTCTTTGTTCTGTGAGTCTGGCTGACAGACTGACTGTGTCTAATCTTGCGCCTATAAAGGTAATAGACTGACAAGGTGACAAGACAGACTTTTCGTAATTTACAGAGATGCCTAGAGTCTGACAGGTTCGTAAAGTGTAGTCTCTGGCTAAGAGAAGTAGATGCCTGGTGGTGGCAGTCAGGAGCCAGTCATCTAAATACGGAAACACCTGGAATCCCTGGCCCCTCAAATGAGTGACGACCACTGCCATGCATTTGGTGAACACTCGGGGGGCTGTAGTAAGACCAAAGGGCAGGGCCCTGAACTGAAAATGACTGGCCCCTAGCCTGAAGTGGAGAAATCTCCTGGATCGTCTGTTCATTTTGATGTGATAGTATGCATCCTGGAGATCTATGGAGCACATCCAGTTGTCCTGGCCCAGAAAGGGCAGGATGGACTGCAGCGTGACCATCTGAAATTTTGTTTTCTTGACAAACTTGTTCAAGTTGCTGAGATCCAAAATGGGTCTCCAGTCCCCTGTTTTCTTTGGAACCAAAAAGAATTTGGAGTAAATTCCGGATCCTCGTTGGTCTGCTGGAACTGGTTGAATGGCTCTTTTTGCTAGCAGCTTTGAAATCTCTAGTGCTGCTTGCTCCCTTTGACTGGGTGGAACGTCTGGAAGGGATTGTCCGGACTGTTTTGGGATGCGAATGAAAGGGATTCTGTAGCCTTCGGATATGATAGACTGTACCCACTCGTCTTGAGTAAGGGAAAGCCAGGCTTTTGGGTACAGAGATAATCTTCCCCCAACTGCCTCCGAAGGTGGACAGTCGGGCAACCCTTCAGGGTTGCTGAAAGGGTTTGTCAGAGAAGGTTTCTCGACTACCCTGATTCTGCGGGCCCCCTCTGCCTCTAGGACGGCGTCTATTATTATTGTTCCCCCCTCTGCCTCTAGAGGGGAAACGACTCTGTGCGTCTGGTAAGACTCCCTGTGGTTGTTTGCGGAACCACATCTTCCCCCCCTTCTGACCTTTGGGGTAAGGCCTAGAAGGGGTAGAAAAACAGACTCCAATGGCAGAAAGAGTCTTACCTTCTACCTCGCACCTTGTCAGAGTATCCTTCACTTGTGGACCAAAGAGAGATGATCCGTCAAAAGGGGAGTTAGTGAAGGACGCCTTGAAAGGGTCCGGAAAGCTACATAGCTGCATCCAGGCATGGCGGCATAAAGCCACCCCTGTACCTGCGGCTCTGCTCGCTCCATCAGCCACGTACGAAATCAGGCGCATGGAGGAGTTAACTACTGAATTAAGGATAGCCAGCTGGGAGTTCATCCTATCTTGAAAACCCACAGCTGATGGGTCCTTCAACACTTCACTCATATCCTTGAGCAAGTCCCTCTGGAGACGAGTGAAATGACACAGGTAATTCAGCGAATGCATGGAGAAAGTTGCTGATGAAAACATCCGCTTACCGTACCTGTCCATGGTCCTAGATTCCTTATTAGGAGGATGAACAGGTACCGAAGGATCCGCTAATTCCTTCTTGGTGGCAGCAGCCACCACCATGGCATCCACAGAGACACCTTCGGACAAAAACTCCTTGTCTTTGGGGGCAGTGATAAATTTGGCCGGCCTCCTAGGGGTGGGTTCCACCGAGTCAGGAGCCGTCCAAGCCTTCCTTGCCACCACTTCCATGAGTGGGTCAAAGGGAGGGGACACCCAGGAGGTGGAAGGTCAAGAACCAAACGCCTCAAGGTACACTGATTCGTCCTCTGAAGGGTTAAGGGCTGGCCAATTCCCCCTCTGCTTCAGGATTTTCAGTATGTCTGCAAAGGAGACGTCTTCAGAGGGGGAACAAGGGGAACCCTCAGAATCTTCCAAATCAGTGTCAGAGGTGACAGACTCAGGTGAGTCAATGTGCTTCCTCTTGCACTGTCTCTTCCTAGGGGGTTCTTCTGCAAGATCAGGAGAGGCCTCAGAAGAGGAGGAAATTCCCACTGGGGATACTTGAGGCGCAGATTCTCTATGGTCCGAAGCAAGGGGGTGAGAAGAAATCACCGCAGGCACTGTAGAGGGAGGAGCTGATGGAGCCGACTGTGGAGTAGAACCAGGTTCTAACATGCTCCGCATGACCTCAAAGGCACACCTATCAGGCAGGGCCAGAGGTCTCTGCTCCGAAGAGCTGAAAACCTCCCCCGGCACCGACAAGGATGGCTCCGAAGCCGATGTCAGAGCCGAACTAACCAGCGCCGAAGCACCGAGAGGGAGAGCGGGGTCAGACAAGGGTCCGATGCCACTCGCCCCTCGGAGCCAACGAGGGAAGTCCGGCACCGAGATCCCTCCAAGGAGGAGATCGGAGCAGACGACGGTGCCGAAAGGAAAGGTATCGGTTCCGACGCTCCCACAGTCTCGGCTCCGAGCAGCACCGGCTCCGAACTCAATAGAGTCGGAGGAGGAATGTCTAGTGGAACAGGGGTAGCCATCGACTGTTGAGTCGGGCTGTGTAACATCTGGGCCAGTGCCTCGGACTTAAGAAGTCTACTCACCACCCTCTGCAAATCATGGTCCGAAAGTCTGGAGGACCTAGAGGAGTGTGACCTATGGCTCCATTCAGATAAGAGCGGTGAGGCTGGAGCCGAATGAACGGAGCCGATAGAAGGAGACCTGGACCTCTTTCTAGTAGTCGGTTCCGACAAGAGTATTGGAACCGACTTAGACTTATCTGTCTCGGCTCCAACCGGAGCCGAGGACACAGTGTGTGTAGTAGGTCTAGAATCATCGGCTCCGGCTGGAGCCGATGGTTGAACCGATTGAACGGTCTTTGAACCTCCGGAGGACGGCTCGGACACTGGAGCTGACTGCCTGGAAGACTTAGAAGGTTTCCCCGACATAGACTGTGTCGGGGGACCCTCAGGCTTCAACAAGCCTCTTAAGATTCATTTATTTTTATGTTCCTGCAGGACTCTAGGGCTGAAACCATGACAGACAGCACAAGAGTCTTGCAGGTGTAAAGGTCCCAGGCAATACACACAAGAAGTGTGACCGTCTGTCAGAGACATCTTCTGACAGCACGAGTCACACTTCTTAAAGCCTGAGACCTTCAATTCTTTAGACATATCTAAAGATATAGAAATAGTGCAATCACTCACACACAAACACACAGATTACACTAAAATTAAAATTAAAGTAACTAGATTTAACAAAAATTCCCTAGAAAAACACACTCACTCCAACTACTAGGAGGGGTGGGAAGGGGCCTAAGGCCTAAGGGAAGAACCCTTGGAAAATTTTTTTTTTTTTTTTTTTTGGAAAAGGGGGTGGAATTTGTAAGGGAGTGGTAAAAAACTAAGTAATTAACTAATAACTACTGAAAATTTAACTTAAAGGGGGTCTAACTTTGGTAAAGCTTTTATAAAAGTAACTAACCTGCAGAGCCGGTTGGAAAGAGCACCTCGTCAGCTAAGCGGCAAACGAGATCTGAGGAGTTACTGCCTAGCATTGTGGGATATGGGGGAGCCTCGAGCCAGTGGAATTAGCTCTCGAGCTTTAGTATTGGCCGAGTCGGAGCTGAGGATCGGCTCCGAACCCATCCAGCAAGAATGAAGGCGAGATAGACAACTTAACATCAAATATTTCAAGCACAGGCATTAATGCCCTTCTAGCTTGTCAATATACCAAAACAATTGCTCCCACAATAAGTGTCCAGGCTGTTCTTAAAAATATCTAAACTAATACTTGCTTTAATGTAATTTGATAGTCTATTCCATGCATCAGCTGCTCTCTCAGAGAACCAATTAGTACACTTCTCATTCTTACAGAATCTTCTACATAGGTTGTCTGATAATTCTCTACTATTTTGATAATCCCAGACATTCCCAGAGGTAGTTGTCTCAAAATGCCCTATATACCTGAAGACAGTCTCCTCTTACATATCTATAAGAGACATACCATACAAGTTCAGATATTTTAGTCTTTCAAAATAATTTATATTTTCACATCCATGGATGCCCTTGGTATACTTCCGCTGTACTCTTTCCAGTTTACTCATGTTTGTTTTCTTATAGGGTTTCCATATTGTTATTCCATACTCAAGTTTGGGTCTAATGTAACTAACAATGACGATCATTTCTGATTTTCTAGACTTTATAAATCTTTTTATACAACCTGCAAATGTTCTTCGTGTTTCAGAGACAGACCGAACAAGGCTAAGCCTTCTGAGAACTCTACCGCTAAGCAGGTCGTCAGTTCTCCGGAATTCAATCAGGCGCTTTTGCAGCCCCTGATGCCCGATTCGATATCTACGCAGGCCTCTACCGAGACCCTTTTGGAGTCTGGTGTGCCACAGAAATATTCTTTGTCTTCCGAGCCTTTGGCTGTCTCTGCCTCGGTTGGGTCCAGAGCCACGATACAGGCACTGGCTTCCTAGGAGGCCTCTTGCACTACTGAATCTAGACAAAAACTGACATCTTCTCATCCAACTATCATTTCCCTCAGATCTATGGATACTCTTAGGCCTAGAAGCCAGGCCACTCCTAGAAAATCTACCTCTAGCCACCATCTGGCTCCTGCTCCACCACCCCAAGCACAAATGCTTAAAATGGCGGAGGATATCATCTCCTCAGGCCATAACTTCTCAAAGGAAAAGACACTCTTCACCTGAAATTATGACAGAACAGGATTCTGAGGAGTCTGATTATTTAGATTTTGAAGAGCAACAGCAAACCTCTGACTGCTTATGAGGCTTCAGATGCAGAAGAATCCACTCCTTCTGCCTCCCCACCAGAAGACCTTTCCTTTGGGGAAACCCTTCACACCCTCAGAGAACATTTCCTTTGGGAATCTCAGGATTTCCCCCAGTCTAAGAAAATACTTAGAGAGTTTCTGGACCTGCTCCAGCACAGACCCTGGCCATTCCCCCTATTTTAGAAGTGGTGGATGATGTTTTCCAAGAATCCAGCTTAGCCCCTGATGCCCTTCCACCTGTTCCCAGTAAACGTGACAGGTATTACAGAGTACCAGATTCTCACAAATACCTGTACAGAAATCCTGCTGTATTCCCAGAAGTCATATGCAGGGGCCTAAAGGAGCTAAGACTAGTTCTGCCAAGAATCCTATTCCTTCTGACAAGGATTCCAGGTCTCTGAACAGAGGGGGTAAAAAAGTATACACCTCTGCAACCTTAGCTATCATAGCACTCAACTGTCAGTTCCATATGTTAAAATATCAACAACACACTTTGGAACTATTAAAACAAGAGTTCAACATTTCCTGAATGTGCCAATTTGAAAGAGTTAGCAGATTTACTGCACTCTACTTGTCAAGTGGCCATACACTCATTACACTGTGGATATGATGCCCTAGAAGCCTCAAGCAGGACAGCTGTGTCAGGATCTGTCATGAGGAGACATGCATGGTTGAAGGAAAAACCTCTCCCTGATCATATCAAATCTAAATTAATTGATGCACCCCTGGATAAGGACTGTTTGTTTGGAGTAAAAGCAGAAGGGGTTCTTAAAAAGATGGAAGACAAAGCAAAATCTATGCAAACAGTAAAAGATTTCTTTCAGGTTCAACCTCCCAGGTTCAGCAAGAACTTTCCCTCTAAGTACTGGTCCTCCCTGCACCTAGCAGACAGGGCCAAGGTAAATCCTGCAGGGGCAGACCACTCAGGCCCCTATCCCAGGGGAAGCAGAAAACCAAACAGTGGACCACTTCCGCCCCAAAGGCAGGGAATTCTAAGCCACCCTTCTATGGCAAAACTCTCAGTGACTCCTTCTCCCCCCCCCCCCTCTGCCCTCTAGGAGGAAGGCTCTCCCTCTGCAAAGAAAATTGACATTCTGTAACAAAGGACAAATGGGTCTTAAAAGACCATTTTTCAGGGATACAAATTCTCTTTCAACGAACATCCAGTTCCAAGAGGGTACCCAGACTTACCTCCAAATCAGTGGGCAGAGGCATTGAAAAGTACAGTTGTGTACACTTAACATAAATGTAGATGTTCGAGTGTATTCACTGTTGCAGTCATTACATTTGGGTAATCTATTGGCAGGTTGCCCTCAATCGGCCTGAATAACAAAGTCTTGGGTCCTGCATCGGTTGCTGTCCCTTCCTCCATGACGTCAGGTCGTCAGGAGTATAAAACATGCAGCCGAAGCCATTTTATTTAGTTTTTCATGTCCCAGATATCAGGTGCCCCCCCCCCCAAATAGGGAGCAAAAATATATATATATATAAATAAACAGTAAATATATATAAATGCACTTTTAGAAACATAAACTTTACTTTCAACTAAAAGCAGATACACCACAAAGGCTTTTGAGTATAGTGAAGGAAAGAAAAGGTAGAGAATGGGGGATGGCAGGTGGGTAACCCGGACTGCAACAGTGAATACACTCGAACATCTACATTTATGGTAAGTGTACACAACTGTACTATGTTCTTCGTGTTTCACTGTTGCAGTCATTACATTTGGGTAGAATCCCAAAGCTATGGTTGGGAGAATGGAACTAAATAGCATTAGGAGCGGCTATAAGGCCCTGCAGGACTGCAGTGGCAAAGCCTGCCCTGGATTTGGAGAAGAGAGGTAAATGATAATACTTTGTGAAGGTATGAACAGAGCTCCAAGTAGCAGCTTCTAGAATGTCTTCGGTTGGCACCCCTCTGAGAAAAGCTGCTGAAGTAGAGGCAGCCCTGGTAGAATGTGATCTGATCCCCCTGGGCACAGGTTTACCATGGTGCAAATAGCAGAAACGAATGCAGTGGCTTATCCATTTAGAAATAGTCTGCTTTGATATAGCCTTCCCCTCTGATCCTGCAGCAAATACTACCAGTAGTTTCTCAGACTTTTTTAGAGATTTGGTCCGTTTAAGTAGAATCTTAGTTGTCTGTGTATGGCCAATGAATGCAGAATCCACTCCCCCTTGTTCTGTGGATTTGGGTAAAATGTTGGCAGGTGAATGGTCTGGTTAACAGCCACACTGGATACCACCTTAGGCATAAAAGAAGGATTGGTCCTGAGGGCCACCCTGACTGGGTAAAATATAATGAAAGGCTCCACTGCCATGAGAGCCTGTAGTTCTGAAACCCTTCTTGCTGAAGTGACTGCTAAAAGAAAAGCTGTTTTCCAAGACAGAAATTTTATATCCGCAGTAGCTGCTGGTTCAAAAGGAGGCAGGGTGAGTTTTTCCAGCACAAAATTGAGGTCCCATGCAGGAGTTGGTGCTCTCCCGGGAGGCCTTAAATTTCTAGCCCCACTAAGATACTGTTTAAGCAGTGGATGAGAAAAGAGGGGACGCTCTGTGTTGTAATGAGCCAAGATGGCAGAGGCATGGATTTTTATTGAAGAAAAAGATAGGCCCTTGTCAAGCATCTCAGTTAAGTATTGTAAAATCTGAGGAAAATTGGGCTTTGCTGTGTCTATTCCTTGTGCTTGTTTCCAAGCACAGAATCTATTCCATTTATCAGCATAAGATTTCCTAGTACTAGGCTTTCTGGCTTCCAAAATGACATCCATCACAGATTTACTGACAGGTGTGGTTTGAATAATTAGTTGATTAGCCTTGCTGCAAGATTCAGGGTTTGGAGCTGAGTGTGCAGAATTTGATAGTTCTGCTGAGACAGTAGATGAGGTATCTGAGGCAAGTACCATGAAGGAAGGTGTGACATATTCCTTAGAAGTGGGTACCAGTGCTGGTGAGGCCAGTCTGGAGCAATTAGGATCATTTTTGTTTTTTCCTGTCTGACTATTTGATATGATGTAAAGAAACTGACGGATTCGGCAACCAGGAAAACAGGAACCACTTCAAAGTGCCATGCACGAACTCTTTATTGAATAAAATAAACAGACAGATAAGCGCTTTCACGCACCGATAGTGCGCTTCCTCAGATCTTCACATTCAAACAATAAATGTAGAGAGTATATATACCCAGCAAAATTCAATTAATCATTCAATTAATTAATTACTTTAGTTTAATTGATTTAAAGTGATAAGTAATAATCACTGTGTACGTAGGGAGGCAATGCAAAACTAGCTCAAGTAAACTTTTTTCTTTTTTACTTTTTTACATCTTCGTTTATATCTTGAAGATGCAACCATAACTATAAGTATATTATATTTCTCTGAAGCAATGAGATATTACAAATATTAAAACCATTCAAAAAACATTCAATGAAAATACGTATACATAAATAACTAATGTAAAATGAATATATAAAAATATATATATATATATATATAAGTATAACAATGCATAAGATGCAAAAGACATAAGATTCAAAGCTTTCAGGTGGGCACATATATATAAGAATGTTCCTATATTATTATTAAACAATATGAACCATAGTTAGGGACATCCTATTCTATAATGTGTATTAGTTCAAACACATTAAAAGCTGTGTAGACATATGTCATCGCAAATTTCATAGCAAAGATGTATGCTTAGTATGTATAGCTGATGTGTACATTTCTATCAAATGTCAAGAAACTGTGTATATAAAATCTTCAAATATGAATAAACAAATGAATATTGATATGTTATAAAACATCTATGTTGCAAAGAATTGACAAATAAATATGTGTATAAATATAAATGTAAATATAAATATATGTATGTATATAAATATGTATATAAATATAAATGTATAAATATATAAGTATATAAATACATGAACATATAAATATATAGATGAATAACAAATAAATATCTATAATAAATATAATATAATAGATCAATAAAATCAATCATTTAATCATGTTGAAATGTAGTGTCATAATAAAATCTAAATGTTGCTTACATAAAAACATAAAAACAATATGCTTTATTAGAATAATGTCATATTCATGTGTAGATGTAATATGTATTAATGAGTAGCAGATTCATAACGGCATTTCGATGGAAATAAATAAATGTGTATATATGCCAGTGTTGAAATACATTATTTGTATATCCTGCTATCTAGCACTGGTTTAATGCAAATACTCTGATTCAGGCCTGGATATAAATGGGCACCCAACCTTAGAATCCATGATAATTCAACATTTGCCAGAGTATTCATGTTATTGCCCCAGCTCTTGTTTAAACCTACTAGTTGCAATACTCTGAACTTGAAACTATGCTCTCTAAATTCAATCACATGTTTAGCTAAGGCATTTTTGTCATTCTTTTTCTTTATTTCATAAATGTGATTGTATATCCTTTGCTTAAATTTTCTCTTAGTTAAGCCAACATAGAATGCTTCACATTTTGTGCATGTCGCTAAATAGACCAAGTTCATAGAGATGCAGCTTGCATAAAACCTGGGTTTAAACATAAAATCCATTCTAGGATGTTTATATATTTGTTTGTCACTAATATGTCGACACATATTGCATCTAGTGCAAGGAAAGGTGCCCATGGTATTAAACTGTATCTGTTCCCTGGGATTTCCTTTTCCTTCTTTGAAGCATAGCAATCTTTTTAAGTTAGGTGAATTTTTATAAATAAACTTCGGATATTCTCCTACTATTTTCCTTGTTGTTTCATCTATAGTTAGGAGCTTCCAATTGTGTTTAATTATATTCTTTAAATCAAAGTTGTCATTTGTATATTGCATTATATATGCTACTCTATTATTAATGGTGGATGATGTCCAATTCTTGACTTTAGGTCTGCTAAAAGCTGTCTTGTGTCTTATTGTTGATTCTATCATAGAATCATGTGTTAAAAAAACTTCATTTTTAATCTCATGCAACATTTTCACATTATAACCTCTTTCTAAAAACAGCTTCTCCATATTTTCTACTTCATCAGTAAGTACTTGTGCGTTTTCACATAGCCTCCCTACTCTGATGAATTGACTTTTAACTATGCCTGGGAACACATGTCTAGGATGCATGCTGTTATAGTGTAAAAGGTTATTCACCCAGCATGTCGTCCTGTATAAACTAGTTTCTATTCTGTGTCCATTCATTACTATATTGATATCTAAAAAACTAATGTGAGTATGGGACCACTCCATAGTAAATTTTAAAAACTGGGTGGTAGAATCCAGATGTACTAAAAACATTTCAAATTCATCCACAGTGCCTTCCCATAAAATCAATATGTCGTCTACAAATCTTCTATACATTTTAATGTTGTTAATATACCTTGCATCACTGAACAAATTATTCCTCTCCCAGTTAAAGACAACTAAATTAGCATAAGTGTTGGCAGCGGGGGTGCCCATGGCTACTCCCCATTGCTGTAAATAACATTTGTCTTTAAACATGAATACATTATTTTCAAGAACCATTTGTAAAAGAAGATATAATAAAATCTTTTCATTTGTGTCAAAGTCTGTATCCAAATTAAACACTTCCATTATGGCTTGCAGGCCGTCTTCATTAGGTATACTAGTGAAGAGGTTTTTGACGTCTAACGTTATCAAGACACACTTATTCAAAGCATTTCTACGATTTTCATTAAATTTTTGGATATCATCCAACAGATGATATGTGTCTTTTAAAATAGTGGGGATGGAGTCAACTATGGGTCTAAGTATGGTCTCAAGATATGTAGATACATTAGAAGTGACCCATCCCCTGCCTGAAACAATCGGGCGCATTGGAAGTGGGAATATTCCCTTGTGTACCTTGGGTAGGCCTTTCATAGATGGTATCAATGGTGAATCAATAACTAAAAAATCATATAACTCTTTGTCCACTTGTCTGCACATAAGAAGGTCATAGATGTTATCATGCACATTCTGTATAATCTTAGATATCTCAGTAGTGGATAGAACTGTATATGTTTTGGTATCATTCAAAAGTGTATACATACTCTCCGTGTATTCTGGTGTATCCATAAGAATTATGCCACCCCCTTTATCGGCTGGTTTTATGGTTAGCATATCATCTTTTTTCAATTTGGCAAGTGAGGCTACTTCAGAGCTAGTCATATTATAATATCTATTCCTTTTTATGTTGTTCTTATTTTCTTGTGTATAATATTTATAGAAATCATCCTCACATATTCTAATAAAACAATCAATATTACTAGGAATGGGAGGAATAAAATTACTTCTCTTTTTCAGAGGTGCACTAGCAGCAGCTTCAAGTGTCTCTGTATATGTGTTGAAGTACATTTTAAGAGCTACTGACCTGCCAAATAATCTCAATTCAGTCAGTGTGTTATTCAACTTACTACATTGCGAAGGTATAAAACCCAGCCCTTTGTTTAACAAAGTTAAATCACTTTCATTAATTCCTCTGGTGGAAAAATCATATACCAAGTTGTTTAATTTCTTACATTTTTCCTTTGTCCATATCTTTCTTGTGAAAATTTCCTCTTCCTGGGACCTTTGCTCAGTGAGCGACCTCTCGTGTGGTATGTCTGTCTGATGGGATAGGGTAAAAAACGTGTGTCATCTGGGTTCATATTTTTACGTCGAACGACCTGTTCCATGTCTTTGCTGAGTGCTCCCAATGCCTGTTGATTGGGAGGTGGCGTTGATGTATCAACATCAACTCTATTTTGAGTCCATACATTAGATTGAGCTATTTCCTTAGAAGTGGTGACATTACATCATATCGTTCTCTTCTTTGGCTGAGGATTCTATTGGTACCATCCGGTATATTTATTTATTTCTGTCTGACTATTTGTAAGACCTTGGAGAGTACAGGCAGAGGAGGAAAGGCATAGACTGATAGGTTTTTCCAGATGAAGGATAGAGCATCCACTTTCCATGCTTTTTTGTGATGAGTTATTGTGCAGAACTTGTCCAACTGATAATTTTGGGGAGAGGCAAATAGATCTATGTCTGGGCTCCCCCATTTCTGTGTTAACATGCTGAAGATTTGTGGATCCAGTTTCCATTCATGCAGGTCCATAAGATTTCTGCTTAGGTCATCTGCCAGAGTATTTTGCTTTCCTGGCAGGAATTGAGCTTGAAGATGTATTTGGTAAGTCAAGGCTGTGTTCCACAAGGCCATGGCTAGTCTGCAAAGGGGGTAGGAATGTGTACTCCCTGCTTGTTTATGTACCACATAACTGTGGTGTTGTCCGTCTTTATTAGTAGTTGTCCTGGATGAAGTAAGTCCTTGAAGGCTGTCAGAGCATTCTGAACAGCTAGCATTTCTTTCTGGTTGATATGCAGATGCATTTGGTTTGGGCTCCATTTGCCCTGAATGCATCTCCCTGCCAGGTGGGCCCCCCAAGCATAGTCTGATGCATCTGTAGTTAGGGTTTGGGTGGCAGGGGGTAGAGTGAATGACAGTCCCTTGTTTTGGTGACATGTCTCTGCCTACCAAAGAAACTCCTGTTGTAGGCAGGGAATGAGAGGAATCATTGTTTCCAGGCTGTGACAATGATGACTCCATAAACTTTTTAGGTACCATTGAAGTTTCCTCATATGCAGTCTCGCATATGGAATTAGTAGAATGCAGGATGCCATGAACCCCAAAGCCTGCAGAATTTGCCTTGCAGATAACTGGGTTTTTGTTGCCATTTGTTTGAAGTATGTTGTCAGTTGCCTTTATTTGTCTGGCGTGAGGTAAGCCATCTGGGCAGTTGTATTGAGGCTTGCACCCAGGAATGTAATTATTTGAGAGGGTACTAGCTGTGATTTCTTTTCATTTATGGTGTACCCTAGTCATGCTAGGAGCTTTTTTACTAATGTCAGATGTTGAAGAAGAGTGTCCTTGTCCTCTGCTTGAAGGAGACAATCATCCAGATAAGGATAAATTAGAATTTTTCTTTGTCTGCAGAATGCAATTACTGGTGCCAGGCACTTTGTAAAGACCCTGGGTGCAGTAGATAAGCCAAAGGGCAGTGCAGAGAATTGGTAATGCAAAAAACCTGCTTTGAAGTGGAGGTATCTTCTGCATGATTCCTTTATTGGGATATGCAGGTATGCCTCTTTTAAGTCTACAGTTACTAACCAAGCATTCCTGCCTAGCATAGGCAGTAGCTGTTGTAAAGTCAGCATTTTGAATTTTGGAATGTCCAGGAACGTGTTCAGAATCGATAAGTCCAGTACTGGACGCCATGAATTGTCTTTTCTGGGTACCAGGAAAAGTCTTGAATAAAAACCTTGTCCTTTTTCCTTTTCTGGAACCGGTTGAATAGCCCCCATATCCATGAGGGGCATGACTTGTTTCTGGGCCTCTGCCCACTGATTTTGTGGCAGATCCAGCCATCCATTTGGAATTGGCAAAGTATGGAAATTAAATCTGTACTCCTGGGATACTATGTTTAATACTCACTTGTCCTGGGTAATTAACTGCCAATTTTGAGCATGAAGTGCTACTTTTCCCCTCAAGGGGGCTGCCAAAAGATAAGTGCTTGGAGATGGTAGAGGAAAGTCATTGAGACTGCTTACTGTTGGGTTGTGCTTTGTTTCCTCCAGATTTGGAGGTGGAGGCACCCCCTTGCTTCGACCTGTAAGACCCCTGTGATTGATATCTGGAGCCTTTTGAGCACCTGGGTTTGCCCTGAGTGGCTCTGTTGGACACAGGAAAGGACCAATTTTTAGTAGGTCAGTGCCTACTGAACCTGGGTGGCTGCACTTGCAAGAAATCTTTTACAGTTTGCATAGATTTAGCTTTGTCTTCCATTTTCTTCAAAACCTCTTCTGCCTTATTACTGAACAGAGTATCATGCTGCAAAGGGGAATCCAACAATTTAGCTTTAACATGATCAGGGAGATTTTGCTCCTTGAGCCAGGCATGCCTTCTAATCACAGATCCAGTAACGGCGGCCCTACAAGAGGCCTCCAAGGAATCAAAACCACATAGCAAAATATGCTTTCCAACCTGTTCTGCTGAATGCAATAAATCCTGTAACTCTTTTTTTTTCCACACAATCAGAAATCAACACCATTTTCTGTTTCAGTAAGCCCATAACATGCTGTTGATATTTAAGCATATGAAACTGGCAGTTTAAAGCCCTGATTGCCAAGGCTGCAGACGTATAAACCTTCTTACCCCATCTATCCAGCACCCTGGAATCTCTATCAGAAGGGGTAGGATTTTTGGCTGTAGAAGCCTTAACACTCATGGGACCCTGAGAAATAGTCTCAGGATCAGCAGCAGGATTTTCGAAAATAAATTTGTGGGAGTCAGGAATCCTGTAATATCTGTCTGGCTTACTAGGAGCCAGAGGCAGGGAATCAGGAGCCATGCTTGATTCCAAAAACACATCATCAACAATGTCTAATACAGGAGGTATTGCCAAAGGCCTATGCTGAGGAAAAAGAAGGAAATCCCTAAGCCTCTTTTTTGATTCAGAGAAGTCCTGACTTTCCCAGTGAAAATGTTCTCTCAAAGTATGCAAAGTCTCTCCAAAAGAGTAATCCTCAGGAGGAGATGCAGATGGGATGGATTCCTCTGCATCAGAATCCTCATAGGGTGGAATAGAAAATTCCTGATCAAAAGAGGAATCAGAAAAAATGGAAACCTGATCTGAAGATTCATAATCAGTGCCTTGCCTAGGCCTCTTAGCAGGGGGGAGGGGGTGGGAACCCCTGATCAAGGTAATTAAATCCTCAGCTATTTTGATCATCTGTTTTTTAGGCATAGGGGCCTGAGCACGTGGCTCATGCGTTGGTTTTTTAAACATAGAAGTTGTTTTTGACCTTGTTTTTGTTGCTGGCATCAGTTTAATATAAAAATGTTGAGGCCTGAAAACACCCTCAGAAGCCAGTGCCTGCTCAGCGGCTCCGGACCCATCCAAGGGAGAGACATCTGAGGGTTCAATACTCTGAGAATCTCATGGCATACCAGACTCTGAATGGGTCTTGGTAGAGGCCTGCGACTCAAAAGTAGCAGGTAGGGGCTGCGAAAGCGCCTCACTGAGTACTGGCAAACCGGCGACTGGCTTAGGAGAAGCATCGTCATCCGTTTTGGACCTCAACGGTCTGTCTCTGTCTTTTTCCTTATGTTTCTTGTGAACTCCAGTAGTCAGATTGCTAACCAATGACATTTCAGGATAGTTAAATCTTGAACCAAAATATTTAGAAGCAAAAATATACCGACACTTAATAGTGCGTTGGTTAAATCTAGCAGAAAACCGACAGCAAGGCACGTTGTGATCAGGGCCTAGGCAAGAAATACAGTACAAATGAAAATCATTATGAGGTATTTGCTTCCCACAAGTAATACAATTATTAACTTTTACTGACATCGGAAAGGAGCAAGAAAAGGTTTCCCCAACGGGGTACTTAGCTTTAGTTGAAGACTTCGGTTCTGAAACTCGAATACGAAAATTTGAGGAGTCGGCCGACCGGCACTTGTGAACTGCTTCTGCTTTGGGCATCGCGCAACAAGAAAGACTAAATAAAATGGCATCAGCTGAATGTTTTACACCCCTGACGACCTGACGTCATGGAAGAGGAGACAGCAACTGACGCAGGACCCAAGACTTTGTTATTCAGGCCGACTGAAGGCAACCTGCCAGCAGATTACCCAAATGTAATGACTGCAACAGTGAAACCACGAAGAATATCAGGTCCATACTCTCATATCCCAGGGGGCAGCAGAACCTGTCCCCTCAGATCAAACAGGCAAAGGCTTTTATTCCAGACTATTCCTTGTTCCCAGAAAATAGGGCACTTGGTGCCCCATCCTGGATCTATCCATTCTGAACACCTCCCTGGTGGTTCCCAAATTCAAAATGCTAACTTTGCAGCAGCTGTTGCCTATGCTGACAAAAAATGCCTGGCTACTGACCCTAGACCTAAAGGGTGCCTACCTTCACATCCCCATAAGGGAATCCTGTAGGAAATTCCTGCACTTCAGAGCAGGCTCACAGCATTTTCAGTTCTCTGCACTACCCTTTGGCTTATCTACTGCACCCAGAGTATTCACCAAATGCTTAGCCCTGGCCATAACATTTTGCAGACAGAGAAATATACAGATTTACCCTTATCTGTATGACTGTCTCATTCAGGCAGAGTGCAAAGAAAAGCTGCTCCAGGACCATCTCTTTGTCAAATACCTCCTAACCTCCCTAGGACTCATCATCAACGAGAAGAAATCAAAGCAAACACCCTCCAGGAAGATCATTTTCTTGGGAGCACTGCTGGACACAGCTTCCCAAACGGCCTTCCTATCCCCAGAACAGCAGAGCTTCCTGCCTCTCTACTTTACCCAGCTGGCTTCCAGAAGTCACCTCACTGCTTGGAAGCTCCTGCAAGTCTTGGGGTACATGGCATTTTGCTTCCTTCTAATTCCTCTGGCCAGGCTTCACATGAGGAAACTTCAGTGGTATCTAAAGAGCCTTAGCTGTCAGCACTCTCAGCCTCTAGAGACCTCTCTCCCTCTGATCTCCTGTATAAGGGCCAAGTTTCTCTGGTGGGCAGGGGCCTGTGCCAAGAAAAAGGGTCTTCCCTTCATCCTCCACCCTACTGGGCAGACCATCACCACCAATGCCTCAAATATTGCTTGGGGCACTCACCTAGCGGCAGGTGCACCCAAGGTCTTTGGGATGCACAGCACCTTCCCTTACGTATCAATCAGAAGGAAATGATGACAGTCCAAAAGGCTCTGACATCCTTCAAACCCCATCTCAGGCCAGGGGCTCTCCTTATCAAAACAGAAAACACCACAGTAATGTGGTATATCAACAGAGAGGGACCCAATCTTACCCTCTGTGCAGACTAGCCATAAACCTCTGGCTGAAAGCCTCCTCCATGGGATTACACCTAATTGCCCAATACCTGCCAGGGATCAACAACACCCTGGCAGACAACTTAAGCAGAAACTTACTGGACCCCCATGAATGGCAGCTCCACAGAAAAATCTTTTTACAAGTCATTCAGGAGTGGGGAACTCTGGAGGTGGATCTCTTTGCTTCGCACCTCAACCACCAGCTGAAAAAATTCTGTACCAGGGAGTATCACCACCTAGCATGGAAGGTGGATGCCTGGAACTCCCTCTTTGTGTACACCTTCCCTCCTCTGCTTCTTATTCCCAAGGCACTGATGAAAGGCCATCCTCATTGCTCCATATTGGCCCAGACAGTAATGGTACCCTTACTGTGCAACCTGACATTACAGCCTCCCAGGCAGCTTCTCCTGATCTCAGACCTCTTGACCCAGATTTGCAAACTCTCAAACTGACAGCATGGCTAATACTTTAAAAGAAAACAAGGGGCCCCTATTAAGCAAATAGGAACTAGACACGATCACAGGGGCCAGAAGACCCAGCACCAGAAAATCTTACGCAGGGAAATGGAAAAGATTCTGCTCCTGGAGCCATTCCAGAGGGGGCAGCACCTCAGAATCTTCCATCCCTCTTATCCTGGACTACCTAGCCGAGTTGCTCATTAGTGGCTTCTCCTTCTCCTCTATTAAAATCCATGCCTCAGCTATATACAGACCAGCCCCTCTTCTGACATCCTTTGATTAAACAATTCCTCAGAGGGGCTTCTAATGTCAGACCTCCCAGAAGGCCACTCACACCAGCCAGGGACCTGAATTATGTTTTAGAAAAACTAACCTTACCACCATTTGAACCTGCTGCTTCAGTAGAATTGAGATACCTCTCCTGGAAGACTGCTTTCCTACTCGCTATCACCTCAGCCAGAAGGGTTTCAGAACTTCATGCACTCATGGCCGTTGAGCCCTTCATCATTTTTCATGCAGACAGGGTCTCCCTGAGGACTAACCTCTCCTTTATGCCCAAAGTGGTATCTGATGTGACCCTCAATCAGGCCATACATCTACCCACCTTCTTTCCTAATCCTCAAAACAAGGGAGAAAGAATTCTGCACTCACTAGACATGCACAGACAGCTGAGATACTACATGGACCATACTAAACCCTTCAGAAAAATAGACCAGCTTCTTGTCAGCTTTGCCCCAGGGCCAGAGGGGAAGCCCTTTCCCAAGCAAAGCATTTCCAAATGGATATCACACTGTATCCATTTTTGCTACAGGCTACATGGGAAACCTCCCCCTAAGTCTATTCTTACCCATTCCACTAGGGAAGCCTCCACTTCCACAGCATTCCTCAGAGGAGTTCCCACCAGGGACATCTTGAAAGGTGCCACCTGAACCTCTGTCCATACCTTTACAAAGCATTACTACCTACTTCTTTTCTCTAAGGCTAGGGCAGGATTTGCCTGTGCAATTCTGCAGGGCTTCCTGTCCCATACCTAGGACTCAGCCTATCCTTCCACCCCTTTCCTCAGTTTGGGAATCCTCCAACAGGTGAAGACTGCAACAGTGAAACACGAAGAACATAGTACAGTTGTGTACACTTACCATAAATGTAGATGTTTGAGTGTATTCACTGTTGCAGTCCTGGTTTCCCTCCCTCCTTCCCCTTATATCCCCTTTCCTTAGGGGGACATAAGCTTTTCACAGTGGCTTTTAGCCAACAGGACCACTGTACCATATTTCCTTGTGCTTCTGACTGGTTAGGGCAAGAAAAACTGATGTAATGGCATCAGCTGCCTTGCTTTATAGCACTGACAACCTGACGTTAGACTACAGGCTGACGCAGAAAAACATTGACTCTGGTATTCAGGCTGGCCGAGGGCTACCACAGCAGCGATAACCAACGGGTGATGACTGCAACAGTGAAAACACTCGAACATCTACAGTGATAGTAAGTGTCACAACTGTACTTTCTGTAACCATCATAAACCAATTGGTTGACATGATTAGAAAATCTCATAGCTGGACCTACCCAGGTCCTTAAATGACTCTACAGTTTAAATTGCTGTGTGCTGTATTAAATATTCACTTTTCAGTTTATGTCTTCCAAATCTCATATGCTTAGTTTTTGGTGTATTTATCAGCATATTATTCTCCTGTGCCCAAATGGTCAATTTACTCAAGTTCTTTTGCAGACATGCCTTATCTGTAACACATAATCAGTTTACCCAATTTCAGTTCATCTGCATACAGACTGTAGAGCACCTCAGATGAAAAAGTTAGGTCTGAAAGATACAATCTAAATAAGTAAGGGCCTAGGACAGAGGCCTGTGGGACACCCTGACTGTAACCAAGGATTTCACGTTTCCAGTTGCTGTACAACACTTGCTATGTCCTATTTGTAAGCCATGCAGCTATCCATCATATCAATAGTACATCAATAACTAGTTGTTTAATTTATTGATCAGTGTTTTGTGTATGACCCTGTCAACTGCTGAAGCTAAATCTATATAAATTACATCACAGCACAATTTTTCATTCGTTGCTGTTGTTATATTGTTACAGAAAATCATGTTACAGGTGGTAATATATCTATTTTCAACATATTCATGCTGCTATATGTTTTAAGTCCCAACATATCCAGTTCTGACAATAACTTATCCAATATTGCCTTCTCCATTGTTTTTCCGCAACATGAAAGTAAACTTAAGGGTCTATATGACTTGGGGTTTGTCCTACTCCCCTTTCATTTAAAGAGAGGTTTAATAAGTACGTCTCCAATCTTGAGGAATCCCCCCATATTTATATGACCTAGAGAATAATAGATATAATGGTACTATATGTTCTTGCTGAAGTGTTCTCAGGTCTTTATTACTAATTCCGTCTCCTCCCAGCGCTTTCTTTGGATACAGTTTGCACAGTTCTTTTTCAATATAATCTAATTTGATTCCAGTGTCTGAGGTTACCTGGATGTCACTAGGACAGCTTATCACCCCCCCTTTGTGGAGCCAAATGGTTTTGCATAGGATTTTGGGTGGCACAGTGGTGCAGCGGTTAACGTTGTCACCTCACAGCAAGAGGTTCTCTGGTTCGATTCTCGGCTGGGGTGCCTTCTGTGTGGAGTTTGCATGTTCTCCCTGTGTTCGCGTGGGTTTCCTCTGGGTACTCCGATTTCCTCCCACAAATGTCATTCCAAAGACATGCATCTGGAGCATTTCTCCCCGGGCCTCCGCTGAAAACAGGCTCTGTGGAACCTAGTCGGACATTCCCGGCCAACAAATGTTAAATAAATAAATAAAAATAAAATAAAAAAATTTTGTAAATATATCTATAATCTGCTGTGTCTAAAAATAAATTTTAGAATCTGCACACAGTTTATCCACATCTTATGTATCTACAAAAGGTTTCCTAGTATGCTCAATATTTTTATATAAATCTTCAACAAATTTTTCTTGATCTTGTCTCACACTATGCTTAATTTGTTTGTCCAGCTTGTTTATTTAATTTTTCAAAGTTGGATTTTGACCTCTTTTCAACTTCTTACATTATTTGTCTCACCTTAATCAGGTATCTTGTTCTTATGGAAATACATCCCCCTGTCATTGTATGCCTAGATCCTGATATTACATTTTTTTTATTTTTTTGCACTTAAACAATTTCTCTTTCAAAAGTTTCCACATTCCATCTGCAATTTTTCTACTGAAGTCGTCACTCCAGTTAGTTTTACATAGTGACTGTTTTGCATCCACATTATCCGTAATTAACCTTCTGTGCACTGGTTTAGATTGCATTTGGCAGAATTATCTAGCAACAAATTAATCTTTATAACCCCATGATCACTGCATATCAACGATGGTAAAATTTGACTTGAAGTAACAGTAATTTCTTAAGGAACACAATGTCTAGTTTGTTCTGTTCCGTCGTAGGTTTTTTGTCTTTACAATCTGAAGCATTTGTTGTTCCTGAATATATGTTGTGAATTACTTCCTTACTAACGTGTGAATTCCTCTAGGTCATCTGCCCTTGACTTTGTGCGGTCTATACATTCCAACAATCGTTATATATTCCAGGGTTGTCTTTACTGTCATAGTTACACAGTCTTTAGTGTTGGTGTTATCATTGAACATGTAATAATCACACGTCTCAAAACTATCTTTAATCCGTATCATAACACCTCCACCTGATTTTTTGTTAGAATGTCTGTTACTGTAAAAACATTTATACCCTGACAGAACTGGTTTCCAGTCAGTGTTATTTAACCATGTTTCACAAACAATAGCAATGCCTTCATTAAGATCCATTTGTCAGCTACCTCTCTTTGTATTCACACAGACTTTCCATGTCTTTCATATTGGCAGTCGGACTTTTCTTAATGGGGTGCTCCCTTTAGGGTATCCCAAGAACCAATCCTACCTCACTGGAATTTGAACACTGGAAGTCTAGCTGCTATGTAAATTCTTATGCTCAGCTGTGTGTTTAATAAGGTTGTTGTAAACCTCTCTCAGCTACTTGTAAATGTTATGACTATACCTGAAGCATGGAAACACACAATCAGGATTGTTTTATTTGTATAAATAAATGAATTCTGTATAATTTATAATCACTGTTTATTTATTTTTACATGTGTTAACCTAGTATGTATGCTGGTCTGTGGATGCTTTTCAGGCACGACTTGGCTCATGATGGCACAAGAGAAAAATTGGTGGATATTGCATACGTACAAAACTCAAACACGAAAAAATGCTAAAAGATAAGACATAATGCACAGCATAGGGAAAATGAAAAGCAGACTGAAAACATAATACAGTACAATGCAATTGTGATGCAAATTATGGTGATAGTCATTCTAATGGAAGTAACAGAAACTATAACAATATGGGTTTATAGACTTGTACTAGGCTAACTGTCCTTGTGGGCCATTTTAAGCCTAGCCAATTACTTCATGTGAGAATCAAAGCCTGCACCTCGTGTTTTTAAGACACATACCTTAACCATTATGGGAACCTTCCAACCCAAGCAACTGTACCCAATTTACAGGTATCTATATTAGAAATAAATGTATGGATATATGAATGTGAAAACGATAAAGGCGGAGTAAAATAGTAAGTCTGGAATCTGCAACAGCTGAAATTCAAACTTAAAGCTTTGCTTGTACAAGATAAGTACTACTTTTTACAAGTCCATCTTTTTATGTACAGTTGCTTTTCAATGATACTGGATTTGACGACATAAAAGAAATAGATTTATCAGTACTTGTAAGTCAAATGGGAAGATGCACTGAGAGTGGGGTTGCAAGGGTAAAGCAATGTTTGGACTAAGGGATTATTAAGCATAATGGCAGACACAGCCATCCAAACATACTCAAAGCTTCGTTCAGAACATTGTCGCCAGACTTCTGATACCATTTTCAGTAAATACATTCGCCTGTTGTGAACATTACACATACGCCATTTGGAAAACTACATTTAATTCTGACAAAGACACTCATGTCACCTTTGTCAGTTGCAGTGGTGTGGATATTGTCCTGAGCATTACAGACCACCCGGCAGTTAACTGAGTAATAAGCTTTGCAGTTCATGTACGTCTTTCCCTGTTTACCAAATGGGTCTTTTATTATAATGTGGGTATAATCTATGACCCCCAGTACCTCATGGAAATGGGCAATATTGTAGAAATCCTGCACAATGTTGGCTCTGTCCTCTGGGTTACATAGGAACCAGAAATGCTGAAGTATGGCATTGAGAAACTGACTTAGAATTGTCAAGGAAGATGCCTGAGATACCTCCACAGTGTCTCCAGCAGGTTGCTGAAATGTCCCTGTAGCTAATATATGCAAAGTCACACATACGTTTGTATCCACCAGGTTAATATTCCACAACTTTCACAGGACTGCACACAACGCCATCACATGTCTACAATATCTTGGATGCTGTCTCTATCAACATGGTCCCAGTCCACAATGTGGGTATTGTAGAGTGCATGAAATGTCAAGCAGGGTGACATGACCAAGTGCTTCCAAAGGTGACATCACACATTGTCAGGCAGTGACATCACACATTGCCAGGCACAGCAGCAGCAATGAGAGGCTGTTTCAGATAAATGTTTACTAATGTGGCGCTAACCCCTAGTATCCTTTAGCAGCTACAAGAATATGTGGCTGAGTTGAAATATGCTGTGTATGCTGCACCAGGGCCCTGCAGTTATATGGTTATGAAGCAGTCATCTTTTTTGACTCATTAGCATACACAGTCAATCTCATCTTAATAATGTTGCTCATTATCATATCATTATACTGTCTATTACCACATAGTGTGTTCAGCTGTGCTGCTTGGCCTGCCTGTTTCTGAATCACACACACTCTACATGTGGCTGCTCATCACATAAATTTGCTTAGCATGATGTAGGAAACATTTCTGAATCTGACCCCTTTTCTCTTTAGAGATCATAGTTTTAATGCCCAAATTGTGAAAAAAAGTAAAAGAAAGAAGAAACCTTTTCCCACTTCTGCACGTCTTCTGTATCAGGCCCATGTATACCTTTGGTTGCCTGTGAGATCACCGTGTCCCCTAGCAACAATGAACCAACTAAAGGGACTCATAAAACTTGACTTTGTTGTTATTATGACAGTTAGTAAATGTAAACTCCATATTAAGGGACTTCACAGAAAACAGATCTGTAAGGCCTTGAAATGAAGGCAGCCCTCTGCGAGCATTCAGGTAAAATCATGAGGTGACTGGAGACATGGCCAAAGTGAAGTACCACTTCATAGTTGCAGAAGCAGTCGAAGGCTTGGGTGACTCATTAAAAAGAATCATGGAAGAAGAAATAATCTCTAGTTTTTTTTGAGCGCTATAACTACTTCATTAGCAACATATTTTCAGTACTTCATATTGTGTAATCCTCATCCATGGCGCATTTGCATACTTGTTAATTATGAAATGACTGCGGATTCAACCTTTTTATAGTTATATGTTTATCTCAACAAATAAAGCAGCCTCATGTCAGTCACTACTCACATTCAGTTATTAATAACTTGCCAAAGTTAAGTATGCAAATACAATCATCACAATCAGGTATTCTATTCAGTCATAATACCATGTTTGATTTAACATTGCTGATGTGCAAAATGGGGAAAAAGGGGGTTATGGATGGATAGATGGATGGATGGATTAACAAAGCAACACCTTTGCTTTTACAGTTGCTCATTTGGTGCATGGAAACAAAATTTACTGCATGAACCACCAGCCAGCACCAGCTAAATTCTAAACTAATATTTCATTAAATAATTTATCAATTTGCCACACAAAATAGCAAAAAAATAGTATTAAACAGTATATAAAAAGCGCAATCTATATGTAATGGGATCATAACATGAAAATCAGCATTTCCAAATGGAAAATATTTTTAAAGTGAAATATATTCATGGATTGTTTCTGAAGGGCCTTTCTAGGCCTAGCCAAGTTTTCCCAAAAGAATAACGACATCCTGTACCCAAACATGACATTAAGGACCAGACATTTATAAGCTACCTCTATCCATAAGGGACATGGATGCCAGGCCCGGTGTCAATTTCTTGTTCCCCAACAACTGGTATAGGTTGCACTTAATTTGAGTAACAGACAAACTCAGCTTCACATGAATGAAAAGCCTGTTCCATAGGAGTGGCAGTCTCTGAGGCACATATCTTTCTCTCTCCAACATGTTCTGTTTAAGTCACAGACAAACCATTTTTTAAAATCATTTTACATGAGCAATAGAAAACTCCCAACTTACATAAATAAAACATTGTTAAATCCATTAATACCTTATAACATTTAATATACATATTTCATAAGATAACCTAATTTAAGAACTAAAACAATTAATTTAATCGCAGTGTAAACAAAGCTCCTAGTGTAACAATCCAATAATATTCCTTATGGGAAAATGTCTATCCACCCTAATTTATTAGGGAATGCAGATACTGTTTTGTCTATACTAACAAAGTTAAAAACTACCCCCTTATGTTTAATAGTCCGTTTCTACAGAGCATTGGTTACCCTCTTACATCGAATATCACTTAAGTTAAATAATATAGTTAAACACACAGACAACAAACAAACTGGATTCCAAATAAGGTTTACCTGTTAAATCAAACAAAAGCAAAAATACTATAGTAGCAGAAATGCAAGACCAATATACTTATTTAGAGCTTTAATCCTGTAAGTACAAAGGACTTCAACAACAAAAAGGGAAGTTACATCAACTCTTAAAGAATTAACAAATAGTCACATGACTCCAACAAGATTATATAATTAATGTAGCCCATACTAATAAGCAAGAATATATAAAGTAACATCTAAAATTAAAGAAATTAAAATGTTGGAAACATTAAGCCTAATATTTCTAACATTACATTCGTTTCTCAACCTTCTTTCTTTTAAAAAGATCTTACTATTAATGGTTTCATTTAAGCCATGGAACCAGTCAGCTAACAGACATATATATCCATCTTCTGACCTCAATGGTTTCTAGTTTACTTTTAGAATCCCCTGTTTGTTAATCAATCAATGCATGATCTAACAATAAAAAAAATATTTTGTAACTTGCACTGTCCCTGGTATGTCTAAATGGGTCTATATTAGATAACTGAATGTTTGAAAGTACGACTACTATATGGTCGACACCATATGATCGGATTTTCAAAAGTTCGAATATCTAATAAAAAAAACTACACAAAACACCTACCTGAATGCTCTAAGCAGGGGGGCAAGCCCCCCTGCACCCCCACGTGGGGGGCTGTGCCCCTGACACTCCCCGATCTTTAAATATACCAACTCCGAGATCGCACTACAGTGCAGAATAGGGAAATCTTCCGATTCCTCGGTGTACGGAGATCTCCATTACAATGTTCGAACATTCAAAAATCCGATCATATGGTATCGACCCTATGAGATTTGAAATTTTGAATATTCGAACATTCAATATAGACCTGTCTAAATAGAACATTATTTGCATCTTTCTGCTTAATTGCATAACAATGTTCTAATATTTTCTTTTTGAAAGTCTTCATATAGTCATCCCTACATAAAAACAAGAATACCCTGAACAAACAGCAGTACAGACCACACTGGTCTTATTACAAGTGCAATGACATGTAAAAGGCAAGGTCGGCTAATGTATGGAATTTCATTAATGTAGTTGCAAAGACCACATTCCCTTCACTTACAAATCATCTTCTCCTTAATCTTAGGTAGATCAGTTTTAGTGCTGTCTTTCCTTAGCAAACTTTTCAATGAAGCCCCCTTTTTTGTTTGTTTTTTTAGAAAGGATGATTATGTACCAGCCATTGAAATTAACTTGGAGTTTCCTCTCAAAAATTTTTCCATTTAACAATTTGATTAATATTTTTAATAATTGAAATGGAACGAAGCATATCCAGGTAGCATTCAAAATTCATTTTGCCTTAAAATGTCAGTTGATAGTGTTTATAGTAAGAAATGTATTACTGACAAGTATTTTGTAGGGGACAAAAAGAATAAAGTGCTGCATTTTCTTTGTTACAGCACTACTAATGTTACTCAGTGCCACTTTGGGTAGGAATTATTACTCCGTACTTTTACTCATTTGGAGCTGTCTTTAAGAAACACATTGTACCTCTTGGTGTCTCCTTGGAGAGACACAACACCATGGGAACTGAGAAGAACTTAGTAAACAGTTGTTACGTTGTGGCTTCATTGATGGAGCTGGCTATGAATATTTTATTTCTGTGTTTTTCTTGAAACTGTCTGTATCTGTTTAATTTATTGACTGGAATTATCCCTTTCCTAAGTCAAAGTATGATTAAAGTTTATGAAATTAGTATTGTTTCAATCATTGATGTTAGCCAAAAGTGCTCTTTGTAGCACCCACAATGTGCCCAGAATTCACTCCTCCTGCAATTCATACAGATATTGGCAGCATATCTAAATATGACTGCAAATTCTTTTTTATGAGAACCATTGCTCCTACTACTATTGGAACTGTCTGGGTATCCTTCTTCCACACTGTTCACATTTCTGCCTGTAAATCCAGATAGTTTATGACTTTGTCTCTCTTTTATGTGAGACACTGAAATTTGCTAGGTGTAGCAATTTCAATGATCAATGCTACTTCTATTTTTCATGGGCTACTACGTCTGGTTTTCTCTCATCTATTTAACTGTTGGTAATGGGTGACCCCGTGTGATATAAATGTCATTATTCTCTATAATGATTTGTGGCTTGTGCTTCCAATGCTTCTCGGCTACTTCAGTATTGTAATGTTTGCATAATCTCCAGTGCAATAATCTTGTCACATTACAGTGCCTTTCAGTGTACAGCCCTCTGCCATAAGGGTATTGCACTCAGCAACACCGTGTGCAACTGTTTCCAATTCTTTTTTATAGAAGCTACATTTGTCTATTTCTTCCACATCTTCAATGGACTTTATAAACGAACATGCATGTAGTCCACTATCCTGGGCTGCCATTATCAACCTTTCATTGTTTAACTTCAGCTTACCTCTCCTTGACCATTCCTGTGTCAAATCTTGATCAGCATGATGTTGTTCCAGGAGATCTCTATACTTGCTACTATATTTATAGCTTTTCCACATCACTTTCCTTCTCTTCTTATCTTTCTCCTTACACTCTTTCTTTTATTTCTTTGGCACATTCAGTTGCTGCCTGATTTTTATCTACTTCTGGTTTGATTTTCATTCCCGCTTGACACTGATATGGTTCTGCTAAACTAAGCAGAGAGGGCATCTTAGACTTCCTCTACTCTTGTTAAAAAACTTTCACTATCTGATGTGGTAAACAATGTGTACACGGTGCCATGACTGCAGATCCACACATGTAATCAGTTTTGAGGAGGCCCATACCTCCTTTAAAGCGAGGGATATATAATCTTGGTGTGCATTGGTTTTTATATAGCATTTTTCTTGTTTTTCTGTCTAACTGATCCAATTCCTTTTGGGGCCAGACAATCACACCAAAACTGTAAGTTAAAACAGGAAGAACAAATTGGTTTATAGCTTGGACTTTACTCCTAGGTGTCAGGGCTGTTTTTTATATTAGTTTTAGACTTCTGAAGTATTCCTTACTGAGCTTTATTCATACTTGTTCATGTTTTATTGCTGTCCTTCATCAATTCCCAAATATTTATACACTCTTTCCTTCTCAAGTTTCTTTATATCACATTCCTGCCTTAGACTGATACTTTCTTAGTGCTGTAACTTTTCTGCTTTAACCGTTGCTTTCACATATTTATCTAGATCAAATGTCACTCTTGTATCATCTGAGAAAGTTTCAACCACTTGCAGTTGTGCTTTTAACTCATCTGATAAACTATATCATTTTAAGTCATCCACAAAAAGTAGATGAGAAATCTTTAAGCAAGTTTGTTTTTGCGAGCCAAATTACAACAAAGACCTGATCTCTTAAATAAACAGCTTAATGGATTAAGGGCAAGACAAAACAACAGAGATGAAAGAGTCACCTTGAAATATCCCTCTTTAAATTTTTATCACTGGGATAGTAATTTGCCCTTTGTGATGACTTAATTGTAAAGTGGTTTGCCACTGTTTCATTGTCACTGTAATGTAATTGATCAATGTAGGATGTGTCTTTGCACATCTGTACGCACTCCTTTATCTATGAATGTGGGATACTGTCAAATTGTTTTTGTAATTTATCTATGCCACACTTTGATTCTTCCCCTCTTTATAATTCTCCATTATGACTTTAACGACAAATGATCCTTTGTTCCATATGACTTTCTTTTGTTACCCTTTTGTTCTACAGCCATGATGGAGTTTTCCTCTGAATGACTATAAACTCTGTTGGCATCAATTCCAGTACATAGTTTATACACTGTCAGGATGGCTTGCAGGTTCACTCTTAACAAGGAGTATTGTTTTTCCTGTTGTTAACCAAGTTGCTGTCTGTTCGGGATGCACATAAATCTTCATGCAAAGACACTAATGCTTTTAGCCAGAAGTGAGGTACTGCATCTGGGTCTGAGGTTTTCCATTTAGCAGCTTTTCTTAATTTTGTTTCAGTTTCTCTGGCCGTTACTTCATCCCATTTCATATCCTGTACATTTAAACTTGTTTCTTTTACTTCTTCTACCTGTTCAGCAACCTTGTTATGTTCCAGAAGATCTTCATAGATACGTCTCCAAAATGTATCTATTTTTTTCCTTTTTGTGGCGCTTCAAATTCCTTTTACCTTATTTCCCAATTCCCTATAAAACTTTCTTGGGTCATCAATGAATTGCTTATTTTGTATGTTCCTTTACATTTACCTGTATATCTTTTACGTTTTTCAGCCTGTGCTGATATCTTTAGTTATTATTTGCAGTAGTATATGGTAGATGCAGGTCTGTTCTGGTACTGTGCATTGCTTTTATCTTGCTTGTCTTTCTAAGTAATATTCTCAATCTATTCCCTCTTCTATACTCTTCTAACAGTGGCACTTCTTGTCTTACTTGCTTTTAGTTTTCTCTCTTCGGTGCTTCCATTTTTAACAGTGGCACTTCTTGTCTTACTTGCTTTTAGTTTTCTCTCTTCGGTGCTTCCATGATGGTATTTGATTTTCCCCTTCTTTTCCCTTTTTGCTGTGTGTTTTTGTGGTAAGGCTTTATCTGTTATTAATTTAGCTGCACAGTAATTTATCCTACTTACTTCTGTTACATCATATGAATTTCTGTTAATACTCTTGATGACTGCATTTATTTTATTTATTTTACATTTGTTTACCGGGAAAGTCCAACTGGATGAGGTCCATTTACAGCAGAGGCCCGGGGAGAAAAACTCCACATCAAACCATATGTACAGTTTAAATCTATAAGTAAAAAGACATTTCATACAATGATTTGTTCCAGGCAAGCTTAATTTACACAGTAGACTCTATATGACAGTATTTGGGAGAAAAGACTCACATTAACTGATTCAATCAAACGAGACATCAGGCATGACATAATTCACACAGTAGAGTCTGTATGACAGTATTTGGGAGAAAAGACACACATTAATGCATTCAATCAAAGAGACATCACACAAGACATATTAATGTACACATAGTGGGTCCTGTATGGGACTACTAGAGATAGAAGCCAGTGAGGAGAGGAAGGTAGCAAGAGAAGAGAATTTATGTGATGCAGGGACAGAGCCATGATTGCAAGAGGTGTGTTTTCAGTGACTTTTTGAACAGTGAGATGGATGGCGCTGAAGAGATATTTTGGGGGAGGTTATTCCATTTCCTAGCGATGGTATGAGAGAAAAGAGCTTTCCCTGCAGTATTGTTGGCTTTGGATATACAGAGCAGGGTTTTGTTGGATGATCGTAGAAGAGGGTTGGTTGAATATTGGTTTAGTAGTTGGTTTAGGGCTGATGTTTTGGTGGGATTCTTTAGTATGTTGAAGGTGAGCACTAGTTGGTGGAAACCAATTAGCTGAGGGAGTTCTAACCATTGTAACTCCTTTAGGGCATGACAGTGATGGCTGCTAAAAGTGGAGTTATTAGCGAATTTTGCAATTTTATTGTAATATGATTCTAGTATGTTTAGGTCTGTTTTCCTGATGTGGGTTAGGATTGCAGATGCAAACATTAGGGTAGACAAAAGATGGGTTTGGGCTAGGGTGATTCATGCTTGGTCTGACAGGAACTGTCTGTGTTTGTATAGGGTTCCTAATTTTTTCTGTACCTTCTTAATGGTTTGAGAGATATGGTCATCAAAGTTAAGATCCTTATCTATTTCAACACCGAGAAGCTTAGTATGGGGGTGGTAGAGATTGTGGTGCCACTTTTGGAGGTGATAGTGAAGGAGAGAGGTGTGGTTCTGGATTTGTTGGGGGTGAAAAGAAGTAGTTTGGTCTTATTGGGGTTTAGAATCAATTTGATATCAGTAATCCATTTTTCTACAGAGCAGAAGGATTCTTGGGTAAGTTTTTGAAGAGTGGTAATGGATGGGGCTGAGCAGATTAGGGTTGAGTCATCTGCATATTGTATAAGTGATACATGCAGGGTGCAGGTATGTAGTTTGTTGGTAAAAATGGTGACTAGTACAGGACCGCGTATTGGGCCTTGTGGGACGACTATAGTAGTTGGTAGTAGAGGTGATAGTTCACCTTCCCATTTGGTTGATTGTTTTCTATCAGAGAAATAGTTTTTGAACCAGGAAATAGTGGAGGGGGCAAAGGACATGGCGGATAGAGTGTCTAAAAGTAGGTTATACGAGACCATGTTGAATGCTTTAGATAGATCTAGGAATATGGCTGATACAAAGTTGTTGGTGAACTTGGTTGGTAAAGGAGAGAAAAGCAGTAGTTGTACTATGGTTTGGGCGAAAGCTATGCTCTGTGAGGGAAAGGAGATTATGTGATTATGTGTGGTTAAGAAGTGCATCACTTGGGTATGAATACATTTCTCTAGACGCTTGGAAAGAGGGGATAGGATAGCAATGGGGTGATAGTTTGATAGCTCATAGGAGTTGCCGTCTTTATGTAGGGGAATAACATATGACACTTTCCATAGTTTGGGGAGGTAGGCTTCTTTTATGGAGCAGTTTATAAGAATTGAGACAGGGTAGGCTAGGGAATCTGAAGCTAATTTCAGGAAGTTAGTGGGTAGACCATCTGCTGTGAGAGTGGTGGGTTTTAGTTTTGAGAGTAATTTTTTAACTGTGGAGGTTGGTACAGGTAAGAGTGTGAAGGAGGGTATATTATTGTGGTCTGTCGCTGGGGTGAATAGAGAGTTATTGTTAGATAACTGGGTAGAGAGTGTGAAGGAGGGTATATTATTGTGGTCTGTCGCTGGGGTGAATATAGAGTTATTGTTAGATAACTGGGTAGAGAGTGTGAAGGAGGGTATATTATTGTGGTCTGTCGCTGGGGTGAATATAGAGTTATTGTTAGATAGCTGGGTAGAGAGTGTGAAGGAGGGTATATTATTGTGGTCTGTCGCTGGGGTGAATATAGAGTTATTGTTAGATAACTGGGTAGAGAGTGTGAAGGAGGGTATATTATTGTGGTCTGTCGCTGGGGTAAATATAGAGTTATAGTTAGATAGCCGGGTAGAGAGTGTGAAGGAGGGTATATTATTGTGGTCTGTCGCTGGTGTGAATATAGAGTTATAGTTAGATAGCTGGGTAGAGAGTGTGAAGGAGGGTATATTATTGTGGTCTGTCGCTGGGGTGAATATAGAGTTATTGTTAGATAGCCGGGTAGATAATGAGAGAATAGAGTCTGTGAAGTGACGGTTAAATTGAGAAGCTATGCTGTCAATGTTAGTATTGGTGTTGGGAGCCGGGGTGGTAGATTTACCTGGTTTCAGAAGGGAATTTATGGTTTGCCAGAACTTTTGGGGGGTTTTGGAATGTTTGTTTTGGATACCTAGAAAGTAGTTTTGTTTATCTAGTTTTGTTTGTTGTTTGGCCTGGTTTCGCAGTTGTTGATATTTTTGTCTATCTTGGCTAGTGTTATTCTTTTTCCAGATCTTCCAGGCATTGTCTCTGGCATTTAGAAAGGCTTTTGTAGTCCTATTTAGCCAGGGGGCATAGTTAACATTTGTTCTACGTTTCCTGATGGGAGCTACTGTACTTAGTGCATTCATAAAAGTATTATTGAAAAACTCAACTGCCTGGTCTAATGCTAGAGTTTGTACTGGGTGCCAGTTACATTGTTGTAACATGCTGTTATGAATTTGTGGATTTACCTTGTGTTCATTTCTAGTTTCCTTATACAATATGGATTTGGGTATGTTCACCTGTTTACAAAGGAGGAATGAGGGCAGTGGTCACTCAGTTCAGCAGGTAGGCAGCCCACATGATAACTTTCTTTGGGGAAATTAACTAAAGTCCAATTAAGAATGGAATGTTTTTTGGATTTGTCAACTCTGGTGGGTTCTTGGATTACTTGTGAGAATCCAAGTAAGTTAATATGGTTTGAGGGATTGTTGGAGTTGCAGGCTAGCCAGTCTAGGTTTAGGTCACCTAGCAGGATAGTTTCTTGGGGCAGGTTGATTGTGGCCCATTCCAAAATTTCCTCTATGATAGGTATGTTATTTCCTGGATGAATATAACTGCAGAGGATGTTTATTCTCTTATTGTTTTTGAGGGACATAACAGAGCCTAATGTATCTGCATTCTGAAATTTGGGAAGTGGGGTTTTCAGAGGCTGTAAGTTAAGTGTGGTTTTGAATAAAACTGTAACACCACCTCCCTTTTTGGTATCTCTGTCTTGCCTTAGGATGCTATAACCTGGTGGGAGAATTTCTTCATTTTTGGTGGTGGGCTTTAGCCAAGTCTTGGTAATGGTTAGTATATCAGGTGAGTAGTGGGTTATGAATACGTGCAGGTCATGTAATTTATTGGATATACTTCGTGCGTTTAGGTTAATAATGAGTAGATCTGATTTGTGTTTGTCTGAGGGAGTTATGTTGCATGGACCTGGGTTGGGTTGTATGTCTCCTGAGATTAGTAACCATTTTTAAGGAATAGTTTAAGTTTTATAGCTTGAGCTAGGTGTCTACTTACTCTAGATGCTGTTTGTCTGTTGAGAGGTAATGTGGTGTGCGGTTTGTGTATATAAAATAATGAGGCATTATTAAAAAGCTTGGAGGAGATTACAATGTTTGTGTGTGCATGTGTGTGCGTGTGTAGGTATGTGTTACGTAGAAGGTACTGTTTAGTGGTATGTTAGTGTGTAAGGAAGTGGCGTAGGCTAGAGTGGTGAGAGTTAGTAGTAGTAGTGGTAGTATGCCTTGCATGATAGTCTGTCTTGTAGGTGTGGTGTGTTGTAAGTAGGCGGGTGTGGTAAGGTAGTGGTACTGGACCTAATACCTGAGGGATAGAGATAGGCTGTTGTAGGAGGAGGCATGACAATGTGGACTATAAGTGTAGGGGTACTGGGGGCGGGTGGAAATTGGGGCAGGGTACGGGAGCGGAGTGAGTCCGCAGGGCGAACAGAGCGGGAAGAGCTAAGGAAGGAAGGTTCCAAGTCCAAAAGAAAAACAATCAGTGGAGTAGAAAGGTAGGATTGAAGAAGAAAGTATGCAGCAGGGGGGAAAGGCAGTTGTAGTGGTGGGTGATAGGGAGAAGGATAAGGAGATGTAGGGAGGCAATGGACTATAGACACCAGGCCATAGCAGTATAGTCAAGGTGGTAGAAATAAGTACAGCTAAAGGGAATATTAGAATTGTGTACCGGCTGCCATCTAGTGGACAAATCTATGTTTGCAGCTCTGACCACAGTGAGTGTTATGTCAGGGGAGAAAAACAGAGGGAGGAAATGTTTGGCTTAATACGTAGGATAAGGAGTAAGTGGGGGGCAGTATTAGGAGGGTTTGGCTGATGGCTGTCCTGATGGGGTGTGTGCACTAACCACCTAGTAGGGATAAGGCACAATTAGTTATTCAGAAATGTTAAGGCAAGCAAGTTACAAACACACATACTTTCTGGAGTCCCTTTTTGAGGAGATAAAGATAAGTCAGGGAGTAGTTTGGTACTTTCCTGGGGATGAGGTATGAAGTTCCTTTAGGGAGAGGCTTACTCTGATGACCAGCAGAACCCGGATAGGAGAATAGATGTAGCACAAAGGCTGGAGAAAGGTTATGGAAACTATAGAGAGGGAGAATAAAAGTAAAGGGGTGAAATTGCAATTTATAAATGACCAAACAGTGATGCGTTAACAGCAAGGTATGTTTACGAGTTACAGAGGTACTAGGCTGAAATCAAGCAGTACATATCATGCAGTAAATATCACTTTAGACAAGTTTAAATATAGCTAAAAGACTGTTAGGCATGCTAACACTCTAGTGAAGATTAACATTCCATTATCAGATGTAGTGCTAGCCCAAGCTTAATAATATGCTTGTAAAATAGCGACCGCTAACATATAAATGCTTGCCCAGGAGTATCAGCGTTTAACATTACTAATGAAGGTGCCATAATGCGTTACAATAGTAGAAATGGCACATAAAACAGTTACTGATTCAATTACATGTACAAACGCTTGCTACTGTTAAACATTAAGAAGATAGAAGTTCAGCAGCTGTACTTGTGCCGTAATGCATTGCAAATAGCAGATAGATGCTTATACAAGCTACTGCTCTCAAAAATATTTCGCATTAAGGGTTAAACACTGAGAAAAAAGCCGTAATGCATTGCATATAGCAGATCAACGCATATACGAGTTGCTGCTCTCAAAACATTAAGCATTAATCATTTAACATTAAGAAAGAAGAGTTCAGCAGCCGAATTTGAGCCGTAATGCATAAAACAGTTTCTGATTCAATTACATGAACAAACGCTTGCTACTGTTAAACATTAAAAATAAGATAAAATAGAATAAATAAATACGTGGTCAATGTTATATTGGTCTCTATGGGATATATGTGGACAGGATTCCATTCCCCTCATATGGACAGGGTTATATCTGCCTGCACAAGGATATGCATGGAAATAGTTATATCAGTTACTTGGAGGATATTCAGTGACAGAGTTATACCTGTATCTGGGGCATATGAGTGGACAGGATTATATTTGCCTCTGGAGTGACACATGTTGACAGCATTACACCTGCATCTGGGTAATATGTGTTAACAGTATTATATCTGTCTCTGGGGGAATATATGTGGACAAGGTTAAATCTGATCCTGTAGGCTATGTTTGGACAGTACTATGTCTGTCTCTGGGGGAATACATGTGGACAAGGTTAAGTCTGATCCTGTGGGATATGTTTGGACAGTACTATGTCTGGCTCCGGGGGAATACATGTGAACAAGGTTAAATCTGATCCTTTAGTATATGTTTGGACAGTAATATGTCTGTCTCTGGTGTAATACATGTGGACAAGGTTAAATCTGATCCTGTAGGATATGTTTGGACAGTACTATGTCTGTCTCTGGGGGAATACATGTGGACAAGGTTAAATCTGATCCTATAGGATATGTTTGGACAGTACTATGTCTGTCTCTAGGGGAATACATGTGGACAAGGTTAAATCTGATCCTGTAGGATATGTTTGGACAGTACTATGTCTGGCTCTGGGGGAATACATGTGAACAAGGTTAAATCTGATCCTGCAGGATATGTTTGGATAGTACCATGTCTGGCTCTGGGGGAATACATATGGACAAGGTTAAATCTAATCCTGTAGGATATGTTTGGACAGTACTATGTCTGTTTCTGGGGGAATACATGTGGATAAGGTTAAATCTGATCCTGTAGGATATGTTTGGACAGTATTATGTCTGTCTCTGGGGGAATACATGTGGACAAGGTTAAATCTGATCCTATAGGATATGTTTGGACAGTACTATGTCTGCCTCTAAGGGAATACATGTGGACAAGGTTATAAGTTAATAATGGTTATAAGTGCATTGGTACTGGAGGCGGGTGAAAAGTGGGAGCAGGGTAGGGGAGCACAGTGAGCCCACAGGGCAAACGGAGCGGGAAGAGTCAAGGAAGGAAGATTCCAAGTTCAGAAGAAAAACAATCAGTGGAGTAGAAAGGTAGGATTGGAAAAGAAAGTATGCCGGAGGGGGGAAAGGCAGTTGTAGTGGTGGGTGATAGGGAGAAGGATACGGAGATGTAGGGAGGCAATGGACTATAGACACCAGGCTATAGCAGTATAGTCAAGGTGGTAGAAATAAGTACAGCTAAAGGGAATATTAGAATTGTGTACAAGCTGCCATCTAGTGGACAAATCTATGTTTGCAGCTCTGACCACAGTGAGCGTTCCCGTGTCAGGGGAGAAAAACAGAGGGAGGAAATGTTTGGCTTAAAACGTAGGATAAGGAGTATGTGGGGGGCACTATTAGGAGGATTTGGCTGCTGGCTGTCCTGATGGGGTGTGTGCACTAACCACTTAGTAGGGATAAAGCACAATTAGTTATTCAGAAATGTTAAGGCAAGCAAGTTACAAACACACATACTTTCTGGAGTCCCTTTTTGAGGAGATAAAGATAAGTCAGGGAGTAGTTTGGTTCTTTCCTGGGGATGAGGTATGAAATTCCTTTAGGGAGAGGCTTACTCTCTTGATGACCAGCAGGACCCGGATAGGAGAATAGATGTAGCACAAAGGCTGGAGAAAGGCTATGGAAACTATAGAGAGGGAGAATAAAAGTAAAGGGGTGAAATTGCAATTTATAAATGATCAAACCGTGATGGGTTAACAGCAAGGCATGTTTACAAGTTACAGAGGTACTAGGCTGAAATCAAGCAGTACATAACATGCAGTGAATACCACTTTAGACAAGTTTAAATATAGCTAAAAGACTGTTAGGCATGCTAACACGCTAGTGAAGACTAACATTCCATTATCAGATGTAGCGCTAGGCCAAGCTTAATAATATGCTTGTAAAATATTGACCGCTAACATATAAATGCTTGCCCAGGAGTATCAGTGTTTAACATTACTAATGAAGGTGCCATAATGCGTTATAATAGTAGAAATGGTGCATAAAACAGTTACTCATGCAATTGCATGTACAAACGCTCGCTACTGTTAAACATTAAGAAGATAGAAGTTCAGCAGCTGTACTTGAGGCATAATGCATTGCAAATAGCAGATAGATGCATATACGAGCTACTGCTCTCAAAAACATTAAGCATTAATCGTTTAACATTAAGAAGGAGGACTTCAGCAGCCGAACTTGAGCCGTAATGCATAAAACAGTTTCTGATTCAATTACATTAACAAATGTTCGTTACTGTTAAACATTAAAAATAAAATAAAATAAATAAATATGTGGGCAATGTTATATTAGTCTTTATGGGATATATGTGGACAGGACTCCATTCCTCTCATATGGACAGGGCTATCTCTGCCTGCACAGGGATATGCATGGAAATAGTTATATCAGTTACTTGGAGGATATTCAGTGACAGGGTTATACCTGTATCTGGGGCATATGAGTGGACAGGATTATTTTTGCCTCTGGAGTGACACATGTTGACAGCGTTACACCTGCATCTGGGTAATATATGTCAACAGTATTATATCTGTCTCTGGGGGGAAAATATGTGAACAAGGTTAAATCTGATCCTGTAGGATATGTTTGGACAGTACTATGTCTGGCTCTGGGGGAATACATGTGAACAAGGTTAAATCTGATCCTGCAGGATATGTTTGGACAGTACCATGTCTGGCTCTGGGGGAATACATATGGACAAGGTTAAATCTGATCCTGTGGGATATGTTTGGACAGTACCATGTCTGTTTCTGGGGGAATACATGTGGACAAGGTTAAATCTGATCCTGTAGGATATGTTTGGACAGTAATATGTCTATCTCTGGGGGAATACATGTGGATAAGGTTAAATCTGATCCTGTAGGATATGTTTGGACAGTACTATGTCTATCTCTGGGGGAATACATGTGGACAAGGTTAAATCTGATCCTGTAGGATATGTTTGGACAGTACTATGTCTGTCTCTGGGGGAATACATGTGGAGAAGTTTAAATCTGATCCTGTAGAATATGTTAGGACAGTACTATATCTGTCTTTGGGGGAATACATATGGACAAGGTTAAATCTGATCCTGTGGGATATGTTTGTACAGTACTATGTCTGTTTCTGGTGGAATACATGTGGACAAGGTTAAATCTGAGCCTTTTGATATGTCTGGACAGTACTTTGTCTGTCTCTGGGGGAATACATGTGGACAAGGTTAAATCTGATCCTGTAGGATATGTTTGCACAGTACTATGTCTGTCTCTGGGGGAATACATGTGGACAAGGTTAAATCTAATCCTGTAGGATATGTTTGGACAGTACTATGTCTGGCTCTGGGGGAATACATGTGGACAAGGTTAAATCTGATCCTGTAGGATATGTTTGGACAGTACTATGTCTGTTTCTAGGGGAATACATGTGAACAAGGTTAAATCTGATCCTGTAGGATATGTTTGGACAGTACCATGTCTGCCTCTGGGGGAACACATGTGGACAAGGTTCATAGGTTTATAGGTAGGTACTAGGCTATCAGCCCAAGGGCTTATGTAAGCCTAGCCAACAAGGTTCCCTGGCTTACGCCACTCAAGAAAGTTATTTTCCTGTGCCACTGTCGAGCAGAGACACAGAAGTGATCCCCGGGGTGTATTTCCTATTTCCCATCCACTTATCAAGATTTTTCTTGAAGAGTGCTAATGAGGAACTTTGCTTGACATAGATGGGTAGCCTGTTCCAGAGTATGGGAAGTCTCTGGGACAGGAATCTATCCCTCCAGCATATCCTGTTTATTGTAGTGACAAGGTTTAGGTCCCTAGAGCGTGTAGCTCGGAGGGATTGGGATTTCTTTAGGTGTAGCATGTCCAACAGCTCTGGGTTTAACATAGCTTTATATGTTAGGCAGAGATCACCTCAGAGTAGGCGATATGCTACAGAGTAAAGCTGGAGTTTTTTGAGGCGATCAGTGTAGGGCATTTGTTTGAGGCCAGTAATCCTCTTTGTGAGGTACTTCTGTGGCCTTTCCAGCTGCTGTAGATGTCTTGTGAGGTACATTCCAAAAGGGGCAATTTATTCTATGATGGGTCTAATGAGTGTCGAGTAGAGGGGAACAATGACCTCTTTTTTCCTGGATGAGAACCCTTTTATGATAAGGTGCGCCACGTAGAAGGACTTCCTGACTACTGTGGCGATGTGACTATCAAAGGAGAGACTACTGTCCACCTGGGTCCCAAGGTCTCTTATCACACATTCGGTGTTAAGTAGATTGCTGCCTATGTGGTAGTTCATGGGTACAGAGTTTTTACCAAAGGGGATGACACTGCACTTTTTGGCATTGAGCTTTAGGCCATGGCTCTGACACCAGGCATCTATCTCAGTGAGGCCCTTCTGTAGGATGTCCACATCATTTGTGGACTTGACTATGGCTCCTAGTTTTCAGTCATCTGCGAACTTCATTAGCCAGTTAAATCTGATCCTGTAGGATATGTTTGGACAGTACTATGTCTGGCTCTGAGGGAATACATGTGGACAAGGTTAAATCTGATCCTGTAGGTTATGTTTGGACAGTACTATTTCTGTTTCTGGGGGAATACATGTGGACAAGGTAAAATCTGATCCTGTGGGATATATTTGGACAGTACTATGTCTGGCTCTGGGAGGATGTGCATGGGGAGTGTTATATATACCAGTGGGAGACATTTGTAGTCAGGTTTAAATCTGCCTTCAAAAGAGAGCTAGGATATTCACTTACATTAACAAACTTAACATTGTGCAGTTCCAAAGCACACACCTAATACTAAGGCAGCACCAAAAGCTGGCAGTGTGGCAGAGAGAAATGAAGCCTGACTAATGCCAGGTGACCCGAGTTCCAATAATGGATTGGGCACCTGTCATAATGAAAGGTTGGATGGACATGCCTATCCTTTGTGAGGGGACAGTGCTGGATTATGGGGCTGTCAGATGTGCTGACATTGGTTGAGGGGGTCTGGGTCGAGGTAGCTGTGAAGGAGTGTGCACTCTGCTGCCATGAGTGGGACACATGCTCAGCATAGCCTCTCATTGCCTGCTCCTGCCTATGGATAGTTATGAGCGTAGTGAAGGGAGCAGGGAGTTAGATCATAGTAAAAAGTCCCTCATCAAATAGATGTTCATCTGCCACATCCTTCTTACCTGCCTACCTGATGGGCAAATCTTAACCATAGAGCTTGCACAGGGAGGATGAGGAGGCCTTCCCCAGAGCAGGACCTCTCCTGGTTAAACAGGGGACTTTCCTGGCAAAGGAAGCACTAGGAATTCATTGGGGATGAGACTTGCAGCAGGAGGTTCTGGGCCAGAAAAAAGAGCTGAATGGTCAACCACTGGAGAAGACAAAGTCTATCAATAGTGGCTTATGGAAGTGGTGTCCTTTCTAAATTTTCAGGGGTGAGCAGGAGAAGGGTGTGTCTTCTTACTTGACAAGGCTCTGGTCCCCATTGCAATGGTTCAGGAAGACATGTAGCAGAATGACATGGAGAAGAATGACACGGAGCAGAATGGGATGGAGCAAGAAGACATGGAGCGGAATGACATGGTGCAGAATGACATGGAGCAGAATGACACGGAGCAGAATGACATGGAGCAGAATGACATGGAGAAGAATGACACGGAGCAGTATGACATGGAGCAGAATGACATGGTGCAGAATGACATGGAGCAGAATGACACGGAGCAGAATGACACGGAGCAGAATGACACGTTGCACTGAAGGGTGTTTTTAGAATATGCTAATCTGACTGTGATCGGTATGTTACGGCATAGTTATGTTTACCAAGTGTGTGTGCGTGTGTGTGTGTGTGTGTGTGTGTGTGTGTGTGTGTGGTTTGGAGATTGGAGTGGAAAGTCTCAAAATTCCTAAGCGCAAACTCATCTGAAAGGAATCTCCTTGCTGGCACTGAGTACAAGATTTCTAATCCCTTTTACACTGGTTGGAGACACCACCTCACATACTGCTTTTACATTCACTGGGTCTGGCAATAACACGTCCTTGTCAAATCTGAATCCATAAAACTTAAAAAGGTCATTCTCTCGTAGTCCAACTTTTCTGTTCTATCACACAGATTACACTGTCATCATAGAAGTTCTTTATATTCTTATTTCTCTACATTATTACTGTACATTATCTCAAGAGCGGAGCTGACAGCAGATATCAGGGTTCTGCACCAAAACAAGCCTACGTGGGTGGAGAAGGTCATGATGTTTCTACTTCTTGGGTGACATTCCAGCTGGTGAAACCCTGACTTGAGATACAATTTACTTTACTAATCTGATTTACGATGTCATCCACCATGGACATCAGCTGCTTTTACCTATGTATAACTTTGCTGGCAGCACTCATGTCTACATAAAGCCCAATTCTCTTGGACTGTTAGGCTTAGGTGGTCTCAGTGTAGGTAAAACCCCTGGTAATGGGCCTTTTATCATTTTTATTAGAGCTCCCTTTTACTTCTATTTCTTCCTTTCTTAAGTGATATCAGCTCCCCAGTGTGGTTGTGCTACAAGGGTTAACTTTGGGGCTACATGCAACTTTAACCAACAGCCATTTCATTTTCCAATACCGCTAACAAATACCTTTCTACTCACTCAATAATTCAGATAACATGAATCCCTGCTGCTAATTCTCATTTATATTACTTGTTATTTGCTCCACTGTTAATGTTCTAGTTGTAAAATAACAACAGAGTTAATGTTTTCAATACAGTGAAAATGGTTTTAGTCTCTTTTTTTTTGGGGGGGGGGGTGTCTACCCTGCTTCATTCTGACAGCTGTTTTCCAGGGCCCCAGGTCTGGCACTGGGTCTACCAGTACTTTTCTACTCCTGATTTTTGACTGGGGCCAATGTGGGTCTTAAGGGTGTCCTAGAAGCAGTGTTTTCCTATATTCCTGATGGTGTTTCTTTAAAACCTACCCATAGTTTCCCCCTACCTCCCTTGATTACATGGTTTTGCATAATGGGGGGTATGCAGTGAGACAGTGTGACATCTTGTCCTACCTCTGCAGAAGCTCCCATCATATCCTCTCTTAGACTCCACCCTCCCCTCAACAAACCCCAACCTCCACCAGTGGCTTCATGCGGAAAGTGCAGTTGTGTCAAAACTCACCATAACTTATGCCCTACTGATCACTGTTACATTATCCTTGGCATCTGGTTTGTTACCACTAATGCCTGGCTGGGGTTCGAAAAAATGTACCTTCCTTAAATTATACTTCCAATGCATGACATCAGCTTGTGTGCGTTGGGGTACATAAACAATCCACATGAATATGGATCCTCAAACTATCTCCAAGCCAGCACCCTGAAGATTAGTAAAAAAGTAGCCTGGTCAGCTAGGAGCTGTATAGCTCAAATAGGTATGAAAACTCCCCCATTTCCATGCAGCAGAGTAGAGCTTAAAGTAGCAGGGGAGAAGAAGGAAGTGAATAAAGAGGGGAAGGAGGGTAGAAAGAAATACTGCAACAGTGATCAGTAGAAAATGTACTGTTATGGTACGTTCTTATAAAACTGTATGTCCTGACTGAAATCACTGCTGCAGTATTCCTGACATATGGGTGATTCACAGAGCTGAAGGAAGTAGAGAAAAGGTGGTTGGCTGAAGAATAGGTGAGCCATCTAGTAGTCCAGACAGGACAGACCTTGTAAAGGCAGCCTTGGACCTGGAGAAAGCATCAGTTTTGTAGTGTTTGGTGAAGGTGCACACAGAGGACCAAGTTGCAACTTCCAAGATAGACTTGGCATCATCCAGTCCTTTGTGGAATGCTCCTGATAAAGCCACTGTCCTAGTGGAATGAGCTTTTGGGCAAGAAGGCAAGGACCTACCATAATGAGAATAGCAGAAGGAGATGGCCTTAGGAGGTCCAACTTGCAATAGTTTGTTTGGAGACAGGCCGTTCCAATCTTACGGCTGATAAAGGATACACATACCTGGTCAGTCCTTCTGAAGGATTTAGTTTGTCCAGATAAAATCTCAGTTGCATCCGAATGTCCAGAGAACATAGGATTCATTATTCCCTATTTTGTGGGTTTGGAAAGAAGGTTAGTAGGTGAATGGCCTGATTGAGGGACAACTCGAGTCACTTTGTCCTTGTGGAAAATAAGGAAAGATGAGATGGACATCAGAGCTTGTAGCCCAAAAACTCTCTGAACAGAGGTGAGAGCCAAGAGCAGAATAGTTTTCCAGGTTCAGCAATTTAAAGTAGCAAAAGATGCTGGTTCACAAGAAGGTAATATCGGCTTTTCCAGCACAAAACTGAGCTCTCCAAGAGGACAGATGGTTTCCTTGGTGGGTTAAGATGCATGACTCCCCTCAAGTTCTGGCCATAGGCAGGGAGGGGCTGTTGTGAGGCAAGCAGACACTGATGACTGACAGATGATCTTTGACAGAATAGTAAGCCAAACCTGAAAGAAGTAGTTTGCAAAGATATAATAAGGTAGCAGAAACCTGTGATAAGAGTGGGTCCTGACTGTGTTTGCGGCAGCAATAAGAAAATCTTTTCCATTTAGCTGTGTAAGATGTTCTTGCAGTGGGTCTCCTGGCTTTCTGTAGGACTTAAACCACCTCCTCAGAAAATAGATGGCTTTGAGGAATTAGAGTCCTTTCATCAAGAGTCAAGCTGAGTGAGGAAAGATTTGGGTGGAGAAGCAATCTTTTTTTCTGGGTGATAATGTCCAGTTCTAGAGGTGTTTTGTGGCTGAGAAGACTCAAAGGAAGGAGGTGTTTGAGCCACAACAGCTTTAAACAAGCTTATGGAGAAATCAATCCACTCTTTTACTGCTAGCTGCTGAGGGGGCGGCTACATGCCTAGTCATTTTTTTTATTTATTTTTTTTGTGTGATGTCCACTTGGATAAGGTTTGAAACCCTGCTGTACCTCTGCAGTACCTGGGATCTCCTCCCTAATATTAGAGAGATGAAGTGATGGCCCTCAGAAATGATGAGTTGCAGTTCATCACAAGTATTTGCAGTCTGTAAGGCCTCAGGAGCCATACCGGCCTCTTGACAGGGTTTTCATAGTTTGCAGCTGAGAGGTAACAATGTACTGTGGGTTCTGTAACTAAAATGGGTATATTCAAATGTGAAACATTAGAATATGTAAGTGCTCTGGGCCTCTTAAGCTTTTTCTTTGGTGGTAGAGGGATTTCTAGGGTTGCGGATTCTGCCATCTTGGACTGGCCACGCATTTAAGACACTGAGTTTCCAGGAAGTTGTTAAGACAGAAAAGCCTTGATTGAAGGGTTTTGGAAATGAGTGATTGACAAATGGAAAATGACTTGTGATCATGTTCCAGGCCTAGACAGAAAAGGTGCTTAGCATGCAATTTCTTGTATGTAATCTGCCTACTGCACTCACACTTACCCTTCTGAACTGACATCTAACAAAACTGAACAAAGATATTATAGCAAAAAAGCAAATGAAGGTTCCACAGTGTGGCACCTATCTCAGTAAATGATCAAGTGAAGCAATGGTATCAAAGCCCAAATGGTGATCAATCCAAAGGATGCAAGGCCTGTGTTCAGGCTGATGGCGAGATCGTCTGAGGTACATGCTCATATGTCCATTTATATACCACTAAGCATATGAGATTAAGTCATGCGTCAAACATATAACCATGGGAAGGTAAATTTTGGTACCCTGGCCAAAAGTCAGAGCTGACAACCCATATGTTAGGAATACTGCAGCAGTGATTTCATTCAGGGCATCATCTATGTAACCACCTCCCACTTTGGAATGGGCACATTCCCACCCCTCTCTGCCAAAACTTCAGACACCCGAGCTGCTAATTGTCACCTGGGCCACAGTCAGGGATTTATCCCTCCATACCACTGAGTGTCCTGAAAATGTCTTTACCCACTTTTCTTGTACATTCACATTTGAAGTGACTCAGCCATTTAACTAAACTGGTTAGGTAGACTTATAAGTATATATTACGGTGGCAGACTGCATTATATTTAACTGACTTCAGTCTTTCGCAGTCTTCATCTGATATTACATTTACACTCTTCTATGTCTCCAAACCTTCCAACCTGGGCTGACCCTCTAATATACTTATTCCTAATCCTGTCCACCCTCGCCACACCCAGTGCAAATCTTAACATCTTTAACTCTGCCACATCCCGCTCTAACTCCTGCCTTTTTGTCAATGCCACTGTCTCCAACCCATATAACATAGCTGGTCTCACTACCCTCTTGTAGACCTTCCCTTTCACTCTTACTGGTACTCGTCTGTCACAAATCACTCCTGACAGTCTTCTCTACCCACTCCATCCTGCCTGTACTCTCTTCTTCACCTCCCTTCCACACTCATCATTACTCTGAACTATTGATCCCAAATATTTAAACTCATCCACCTTTGCCACCTCTACTCCTTGCATCCTCACCATTCCTCTATCCTCCCTCTCATTCACATACATATATTCTGTCTTAGTCCTGCTGACCTTCATTCCTCTTCTCTCTAGACCATATCTCCATCTCTCCAGGGTCTCCTCCACATGTTCCCTACTCTCACTACAGATCACAATTTCATCTGCAAACATCATAGTCTACGGGGACTCCTGTCTGATCTCATCTGTCAACCTGTCCATCACCACTGCAAATAAGAAAGGGCTCACTTTTTCTCCATTCCTCAGGCATCCTCTCACTTTCCAAAATTTCATTAAACAATCTTGTCAAAAACTCCACTGCCATTTCACCTAAACACCTCCATGCTTCCATAGGTATGTCATCTGGACCAACAGCCTTTCCATTCTTCATCCTCTTCATAGCTATCCTTACTTCCTCCTTGCTAATCCATTGCACTTCATGATTCACTATCCCCACATCATCCAACCTTCTCTCCCTCTCATTCTCTTCATTCAACAATCCCTCAAAGTACTCTTTCCATCTGCTCAACACACTATCCTTGCTTGTGAGTACGTTTCCCTCATTATCCTTTATCACCCTTACCTGCTGCACATCTTTCCTAGCTTGGTCCCTCTGTTACAGACCAGATACAGTATGACATCAGAGGAGGCCCTTTAAATCTGTTCTTAGAAGAACGTGAATTGTCATGGCAATTAAGAACTAATGCCTTCGTCGAACCTGGTTTAAACGAACACTGCAGTATAGCTTGCCTTCTTAAACTTAAGAGTCTGGACAGATAAGTATTTTAGTTCATCTAACTAGTTAGCTATTAAATTATAAACACATCATTTTCAGTATTTACTTAGACACAGAACATTTTGTGTTTTTAATCTTAGTTGAATGATCTTTTTATATGGTTATTGTGTCGGTGCCTAAAATATAAGTACATGTTTTTTAATTAAAGTTTACACACTACTTGATCCTAAAAAAATGTTTGTAAAGTTTGATAGTAAATACAGCAAACATTGTTGATTAAGCTTGAATAAATTAGATTATTTAGGTAGCTGAGAAAGAAATTGTCAAAGTAAATCCAGTATTTTATGTGTTTTAAAAAAATTTTTAAAACTTTGTACTTTGGTACTACTTTGTGATGTATGGATTTTATTTCTACAGCTGACCACATGATTAGTAGGGTTATAAAACTGTGGTCTTTGATTTGTAAGGTATCTGAAGAAGTTGTCTGATAGCAGACGACGAAAAGCGCTTCATATTAAACGGTTGTTTACTTAATTTAACTTGTCGGTTTGGAGTTATTCCCTGCAGCCTTTCTTGGTTGTATTCATATTTATTTACTTAGTTAGATCTATACATGTAATCAATTTCAAGAAGGCCCATCCCTCCTTTGGAATGGGGAATATATAATCTTGGTATGCACTGATCTTTATAAATCATATGGTGAGCATGAAGCATCCTTCTTGTTTTCCTATCTAATCTATCCAACATATTTTGGGGGCAGTCAGTCACTCTAAAACTGGACAGGAAGAACAAATTGGTTTATAGCTTGGATTTTGTTTCTAGATGTCAACACAATTTTCAGGATTAATTTAAGTCTTCTAAAGTATTCCTTACTAAGTTTTATTCACATTTATTCATGTTTTATTTTTGATCCTTCAGCAATTCCCAAGTATTTATACACTCCCCCTTTCTCAAGTTCTTTTATATCACATTCTTGTCCCAAATTGATGTTTTCTTGGTGTTGCAGTCTTCCTGCTTTAAAGGTTGCTTTTGCACATTTATCAAGACCAAATTATGCTCTTATATCATCTGAAAAAGTTTTGACAACTTGCAGTTGTGCTTTCAGTTCCTCATCTGATGAGCTATACAATTTTAAATCATCAATAAAGACCAGATGAGAAGTCTTTACACCTTGTTGTTTTCTAGGAGCCAAATTATAGCCATGGCCTAAGCTGTTTAAGTAGACAGCTTAATGGGTTAAGGGCAAGACAGAATAGCAGCGGTGACAGAGAGTCACCCTGGAATATACCTCTTTGAATTGTTACCCCTGGAATAATAATTTGTCCTTTATCATGACTTAATTGCAAAGTGGTCTGTCACTGTTTCATGGTCACTGTAATGTACTCGATCAGTGTAGGGTGTGTGTTATACATTTTTAAGCACTTTTTTATCCTTGAATGTGGGAAACTAGCAAATGTGTTTTTGTAGTCATTCCATACCATACTTAGATTCTTCCACTTTTCACAGTTCTACACTAAGACTTTATTTAAAAACAAATGATCCTTTGTTCCATATGACTTTCTTTTACTGCCCTTTTGTTCTATTGCCATAACTGAGTTTTCTTCTAATTCCAATTCTTCATCAATTCCAGTATATAGCTTATATGTCATCGGAAGGCAAGGTCTATAATTTTTAGGGTAGCTTGCAGGTTCACTCTTAAGTAGTTGCATTGTTTTTCCTGTTGTTAGCCAGGTTGGTGTCTGTTTAGGGTGTGCACATAAATAGTTCTTACTCATCGCTAAATCTTCATGCGAAGATGTTAATACTTTTAACCAGTTAAGTACTGTATTTGGGTCTGGGGTTTTCCAATTAGAGACTTTTCTTAACTTTGTTTCAATATCTCTGGCCGTTACCTCATCCCATTTCTTATCCTGTACCTTTAAACTTCTTATTCTTTCTTTTACTTCTTCTATCCATTTAGCATCTTTGTTATGTTCCACAAGATCTTCATAGATACTTCTCCAAAATGCATCTATTTCTTCTTTTTCTGGTAGACTTTCAATTCCTTTTATCTTGTTTCCCAATCTCTATAAAACATTTTTGGGTCATCATTAAATCGCTTATTTTGTAATTTTCCTTTATATTTACCTGTGTATCTTTTAACTTTTTCTGCCTGTGTCGAAATTTTTAGTTTATTTGTGATAGTGCATGATAGATCCTGGTCTGTTCTAATACTGTGCATTGCTTTTATCACGTCTATCTTTTTAAGTATTTGTGTTGATGTGTTTCCTCTTCTATACTCTTCTAACAGTGACACTTGTCTTAATTGCTTTATAGTTTTCTCTATCTGATACTTCCACGATGGTGTTCATGATAAAAATATCTAAAAATCATGAGTCATAATAAAAATATCTAAACCAGTACTTGCTTTAATGTAATTTGGTAGTCTGTTCCATGCATCAACTGCTCTCTCAGAGAACCAGTTAGTACACTTCTCATTCCTACAGAATTTTCTAAGTAGGTTGATGATTCTATACTACTTTTAGATAACCCCAAACATTCCTAGAGGTAGTTGTTTCTATTTCAAAAGGCCATATACACCAGAATAACATCTCCTCTTAGATATCTATGAGACAATGTACAAGTTTAGATATGTTAGTCTTTCATAATAACTTAAATTTTCACATCCATGGATGACCTTGGTATATTTCTACTGCACTCTTTCCAGTTTACTCATGCTTGTTTTCTTATAGGGTTTCCATATTGTTATTCCATACTCAAATTTGGGTCTAATGTAACTAACAATGACTTCATCATTTTTGATTCCCTAGGCTTTATAAATCTTTTTATACAACCTATAATTCTACAATTATCATTAACCAATTGGTTGATATGATTAGAAAAACTCATTGCTGAATCTACCCCTATGCCCAGGTCCTTAAATGAGTCTACAGTTTCAATCACTGTGTGCTGTATTAAATATTCACCTTTCAATTTATGTCTTCCAAATCTCATATGTTTAGTTTTTGATGTATTTATCAGCATATTATTCTCCTGTGAAAATAGTAATAATCCAGAAGGCAGAAGTTGCAAGAAACACACCATTTTAAAACAGCGTGTTTCTTGCGAATTCTGCCTTCTGGATTATTACTATTACCTCAGTTTTTGGTTCTTCTATTATTATTTTCCTGTGCTGAAATGGTCAATTTAGTCAAGTTCTTTAGCAGACATGCCTTATCTGTAACACATTTAATCAGTTTACAAAGTTTCGGGTCATTTGCATGTAGACTGTAGAACACCTCAGATGAAAAATTAGATCTGAAAGATACAATCTAAACAAGTAAAAGGCTAGAACAGAGCCCTGTGGGACACCCTGTCTGTAACCAAGAATTTCACCTGTCAGTTGCTGTATGATGCTTGCCATGTCCTATTTGTAAGCCATGCAGCTATCCATCTTATCAAGAGTACATCAATACCTAGTTGTACTAATTTATTGATCAGTGTTTTGTGTATGACCCTGTCAAATGCTGAAGTTAAATGTATATAAATTACATCACAGCACAAATTTTCATTCATAGCTGTTATTATATTGTTATAGAACATTATGTTACAGGTGGTAATAGATCTATTTTCAACATATGCATGCTAATACATGGTTTCAAGTCTCAACCTATCCACTTCTGACAATAACGTATAAAATATAACCTTTTCCATTACTTTTTCACAACATGAAGGTAGACTTAAGGGTCTATATGGCTCTGGGTTTGTCCTACTCCTATTTCCTTTAAAGACAGGTTTAATAAGTAGATGTCTCCAATCTTGAAGAATTTCCCATATTTATATGACCTAGTAAATAATAACTACAGTGGTACTGCAAGTTCTTAGTGAAGTGTTCTCAGGTCATTGTTACTAATCCTGTCTCCTCCCAGTGCTTTGTTTGGATCCAGTTTATATAGTTCTTTTTCAATATAATCTAATTTGATTGCAGCATTTGAGGTTACCTGGATGTCACTAGAGCAACGTATGACGTCCTTTGTGCAGCCAAACTGTTTTGCATAGCATTTTGTAAATATATCTATAATCTATTGTGTCTGAGAATACATTTTAGAATCTGCACACAGTTTATAAATTTGTGTTTTTACTCCTTTCACGTTATGTATCTATAAAAAGGTTTCCTGTTATGCTCAATATCTTTACATAACTTTTCTTCAAAAATTTCTTGATCTTGTCTCACACTATGCTTAACTTGTTTGTCCAGCTTGTTTATTTCAGTTTTCAAAGTTGTAGTTCAAGCTCTCTTCCACTTCTTATATTTTTTCTGTCTCATCTTAATCAAGTATCTTGTTCCTATAGAACTATACTCCCCTGAAACTTTATGCCTAGATCCTGATGTTAAGCATTATTTTGATTTTTTTTTTGCACTCAAAGAATTTCTCTTTTAAAACTGTTCACATTCTATCTGTAGTTTTTCTGCTAAACACATCACTCCAGTTAGTTTTACATAGTGACTCCCCCCCTATAATCTGTAATTAACAGTCTGTGCATTGGTTTAGATTTCAATTTGGCAGAATTATCTAGCAACAAATTAAATCTTTATAACTCCATGATCATTGCACATCAACGGTGGTAAAACTGGACTTGAAGTAACAATAATTTCTTTAGGAACATGATGTTAAGTATGTTCCATTCCTCGGTAGTTTTTTTTTTGCAGTCTGAAGCAGTTGTTGTGCCTGAATATACATTGTGGATAATTTCCTTACTAATGTTGAATCAATATTATTCCACTCTGTTTCTGGTAAATTTAAGTCCCCAGCTAATTTTGGTCTTCTCTCCTGTGTTTCATGTAAGAAATGTATGAATTCCTCTAGGTCATCTCCACTTGACTTTGATGGTCTATACACTCCAGCAATTGTTATATGTTCCAGGGCTGTCTTTATTGTCACAGTTCCAGTCTATAGTGTTGGTCTTATTATTGAACATGTAATAATCAAGGGTATCATAACTATCTTTAAACCCTATCATAATACCGCCACCTGATTTTTTTTGTTACAATGTCTGTTACAGTAAAAACATTTGTACCCTGACAGAAATGGTTTGCAGTCATTGTTCTTTAAGCATGTTTCACAAACAATAACAATACCAATCTTGTGGGAAGATAGCAATTTTTCCAATAAAAAAAACTTTATTCTTAATGGTCCTAGCATTAACAACCATTAGAGATGCAGCAAACATTTCTATCTGTTAACTGTTAAATTTTTGACCTGGCAAAAATCCTGCTTAGTGTTTGTCAAACATTGCAAAATATCTGCTGCAAAAATTATCTTCCCTGATCTTGAGAAATGCATGCCATCCTGTCTGAACACGTGTGCCCAAAACTAGGCTTGGATGCTTTACGCATTCCCATTTTCTAAAACAGGACATTTTTCCATGTAGGTATTTACATAAAAAGATCTTTTCATTCACAATGACCTGACTATCCTTTCTATAGGTGATTTATGAAAAATACGTCTTAACACCAGTACAAGCTATACTATCTAAGAGGGCTGTAATTTCCCTACTAACAATCAGAGAGTCCTTGCGGATAAGATAATTTGTACAGTAATAAATGAAAACAGCTCCATACATCCTTATATTAGGGCATTCCAAGCTTGTCTCACATCTTCTACTTTTGCTCCTGGCAGCCATAACTCTATTAGATGTTCATTATCTTCTCTGCAAACATAAGTATCAGTTTCTTTAATAATTGAATCTCCAATTACAAGAATATATTTTCTGACTGGATCTGAAGAATCTTCAGCTTCTAATAAAGTAATATCTGCTATATCAATTGTTACAGAGGAACAATCTTTATCACTATTACTCTTATTTGTTGTTGTTGTTGTGTCTTTCGGCTTTTCCCGGTTAGGGGTCGCCACAGCGGAACTCCGGTCCGCTAATGATTGGTAGTTGATTTTTACGTGCCGAGTTACCAGCCCTGACGCACAACCTTCAATGAAGGTACGCCCATTCACGCATGTCTCCATGCAGAAGATGCTCTAGCTGAGAATCGAACTGGACAGCGTCTTTCTGTGAGGCGACAATGTTTTCTGTGAGGTGACAACGCTACCTAATAAAATATTAAAAATAAAAAACAGAGAAACTAGTGGTTTTAAAACTTAGTTGATGAGCTCAGTCACAGTAATTCCCAAAAATCATGAAAACCAGGTAGTGTTCCAAAGCAACAAATCTTTATTCATTGCAGACAGGTCATCCTTGGTATTAAAAATCAGAAATATTTTACAATGTTAAACATATCAGCTTTTATACACTTAGAAGTTGGCATGGAAAACATACATATTGTTTAATCAGCCTGTTAAAGGCAAACAATATAAACAGGACTGTAAAAAGTGCATTTTAGAACAGCAGGTACCTATCTCCACACACTACTACTGATTAGGTCAACCTAAACCCTAGTTAAGGAAAACACTACCTATTTGCAACCCACATTCCCAAATCAGGTATTAAGAAAAGCATAACATACACATAAAAAGACGGACTTTTAACTAAAGTTGCTTTTGGCTAACTAATGCAATAAAGCCTTCATCAGCTCTGTGACAAGAACTCAAATCACACACACATACATATATATATATATATATATATAGGTAGATAAGTAAAAAAATAGTTAACTAGATTGATACAAAAAAAAAAAAACAAAGCCATCTAACTGTAAACATTATTTATTTATTTACTGGCATTTGTTTTCCAGGAAAGTCCACTGGGCCAATAGCAGTCCATTTTCAGTGGAGGCTCCGGGAGAAAAAACTCCAGGTAACATAAGCAACTTATAAAAAGTGTGTATAGTCACAGGAATGTGGAGTGAACGCTCCTCCAGATAGAAAAAGTTATAAAGTCAGTAAACACAATCAGGAAGCAGCGAACACAGCAGGAGCTGTACTGTTCAGTATATAAAAATCCACGTATATAATCCAATAGCTAGCAAAAATCAAGCTACAATCAACTGTAGCAGCAGATAAAAAGATTTATTTAATGTTGAGTAAGCGCTTTCACCTAAATGGCTTCTTCAGACTCATACTATGAAGAAGCCATTTAGGTGAAAGCGCTTACTCAACATTAAATAAATCTTTTTATCTGCTACTACAGTTGATTGTAGCTTGATTTTTGCTAGCTATTGGATTATATACGTGGATTTTTATATACTGAACAGTACAGCTCCTGCTGTGTTCGCTGCTTCCTAATTGTGTTTACTGACTTTATAACTTATAAAAAGTGTTAAAAATAAAGTTTCAGACAATAAAGTTTCAAGCAATTGCAAAAGATCAAGGAAATTATATAAAATATATTATCACAATATTATAGAAAATAGTTAAAAACATTATACTATCATAAAGATTAAGCATATTCATTGTGCTGAGAAATAATAACATGACATGGCAAAAAATAGGTCAATATTATAAAGTTATGTTCACCAGGGAATGTAAGTAAATACAGGTATTACATGGAATAAACAATAAACATAAATTAAGAGAGAAAAACATAAATTAATTTTATATATATATATATATATATATATATATATATATGGGTCTAGGACATTTCACTGAATGCACATTTCACTGAAAGTCAAATTAGTGTGCATTTTTAACTGAAAGCTCAATTCAGTGAAAACTCAATTCACTGAAACACATTTCACTGAAAGTTATATATGGCCATTTTCCCACTGTAGTGCGACCCTTGAGTTAGTATATATAATAAAGGGGGTGTGGGGGGGCTATGCCCCCCACATATTTTAAATATTTTGAACTATATACATGGATATTTGCAATTCCAATATATTACTCTTTTCCAAACATAATATATACTTAAAATATGTGGGGGTGTAGCTCCCCACACCCCCGATGTGGGGGGTGGTGCTCCTCACCCCCTACTATATATACTAACTCCAGGGTTGCACTACATTGGGGAAAAGACCATACATAACTTTCAGTGAAATGTGTTTGAGTGAATTGAGCTTTTAGTGAAATGTCCTAGACATATATATATATATATATATATATATATATATATATATATATATATATATATATATATGTGTATTGGGGAGAAGACGGTAGAAAGAAAAGAGAGAAGAGAAAGGTAAATAGGATGGAGAATAAATAAAAGGAAAAGATAGGGTAGGAGAGAGGGAAGAGGATGTAACAAGAAGAAGAATCTCGATAAGTGGATGGGGGATCGTAGGTTTGTCCCAGGGATTACTCCCGTGTCACTATTAGACAGAGGCACAGTAAACTAAACCTTAAAAAGGGCACAGTATACTCAAATCAGGGGGTGGCGTAAGCCATACAGAATCGGGCTAGGCTTATAATTGCCCCAGGGCAGATAGCCTAGTATGAACCTATGAACCTAAGGGACAGAAGAGTGGAAAATAGTGGTTAGGGAGTTAAGGAGTCATGAGTAGCTGAAAGTTTGTTAGGAATTATCAGGGAGACTACAGATGAAGCAGGAAGCTAGATAAAGGCAGATTTAGGTTTGTTTGGTAGAATTAAAGGACAACAACGGGATTCTATTATTAAATGCTCAACCTCACTGTTTTTTTCTCCCTTTTTATTGTCCAGAGACAGATACAGATGTATTTTTTTTTTGAAAATATTTTCTGTAACACAGTTGCTTGGTTGTTTGAGTGTACATCTAATGGAAAAAGATGTAGGGGATGTAGCTGCTCATTGATGTGCTCTTTACATAATGTCCCTTCAGTTTACTGCCATGGTGGATCCTACTGCTGTTTGTTATATGAGAAAAGTTATGTCCTTAGATGGTCAGTACAGGATGCATTACTGTTGGTGGCAGACTAAGCAGAATATGACAGAAAAAAGGTGCTCTGTTACATTAAGAGCACTCAACAACTAACTCAGCTTTCAATAGTGGGCATGTGGAAAAGGCAGACTATTGTTCCACATTGCTAAAGAATTATCCCTGGTCCTGATGTACAACCAGTGCTTCATGGAGGTCATCTATAAAACCATTCAGCATGAGGACCAGCCAGAAATAACTTTAGTGAGCGTATTCAAGAATAAATTAGGTGAATTTAGTTCACAACTGTAAAATCTGAACTCTCCAAAAGCTGTTTTAACATACAGAGGTACAGTATTTTTTTCATTCCTGCTTGTTTATGCAACTCACCACATTGCATTGCATTAGAAATCATATGCAACCTTAAACCTCACTAGGCCATCACTGCAAAGTTTCTGAGTGTGGGTGAAATGTATTTCTTCTAACAAACACTACACCCAAAGTATTCAGGGCTTGTAATAGACTTATAAAAGGCTGTTTTATAATCCTAAATCACGTCACTGAAAAATAAAATACCAAACATAAACAGTGGACACCTCCAAGCTGTTGAAAAATATAAAAAAATAAATGTGAAACCATAACCTGACAAATAAAAACAAAGAAAGAACTGTAATGCACCTTGCTAGTCCCCCTGCACTCCATGTAGGGACTGTTCCACCCACAGTCCTTCTACTTGAATAAACCCACTCTGAACTTGCACAACTTTGTACCAACTGAATTACAGAATTTACAGCAATAAGTACATATTTGTTTGCCCAAGAACTATGCAACCTTGGAATCTTAAAATAGTGTGGGAGAAGAGTAGTCTTTTATTTCTATGTTAACGTTCTATAGGATTGGTTATTTGTACTGCTCAAGTATTAACTCCTTGACATACTTTGTCTGTATGACTAACTCCCCTGTTGCTCAAATGATTCTGTAATGGTTGTCTTACGTGTTGTGGGTGGCTGGACCCCACAAATCCCTCTAACTGCATACATATCCTCCAGGGTTGCACCATTTGTGGGGCGGGGAACCAAGTTATGAGAGCCTACTCTGCAGCCTGTGGCCTTTGTTGCTACAAATAACCACTGTTGTTACTGTTTCTGTTTTATGGTGGTGTTAGTTTTCAGGTACTGATCGTCATGTATGAATGTAAGATTTTTTTCAGAGATGTAAAGGCAATCCTCATGTCTGTGTGGATAAAATGAGAACATTGTTTGGTCAGATGACTGCAAGAGATAGGTGGCATAGGCTACAATGGACTTTGGTCAAGTTGCTAAGAGTACTAGATTAGCATATAGCCAACATACTTGAGAAAGTCTCAAATGATGATGTCCTAATCAGCTGGCAGCCCTATGAGGCCTAAAAAGTAACATATCCAAAGAGAATGAAAACGGGGGTTAGCACTGGACGTATAACTGGCTTATTATGGGAGTTCAGCCTCATGTTAACAAAGGTTCATAGGTATATAACAGGCTAATGACCACCAGGGCCTTTATAAACCTAGTCATGTTACCCAACCCAGTCGTGTCTCTATATATCATGGACATTTATTAGGAGAGGTATGTCATTTGGGAAGTTTCTAGTGGTTATTTTATTTATTTATTTTACATTTGTTGACTGGGATACTCCATCTGGGGGTGAGCCCATTTTCAGCAGAGGTCCGAGGAGAAAAGCTCCAATAAAACAAGAACAACATTGACAGGTACAGTGTCGATTTTACATAGAATTTAACCTAAATATCTAGAGACAATAAAGAAAGTACAATATACAAAGGAGAAAGTTATTAAAATATAGCAAAGTGTCATACATATATATATATATATATATATATATATATATATATATATATATGATAAAAATAAAAGTTACACTCGAAGGAGTAAACGCTACACACCAACTGAAAAGTAATAAAATATAACAAAGATATACGACTACTTGGTGTGTGCAACCATGCATCAAATGAAGCTAAAACGTAACAATACTTCTTCTCATAAAAAAGTTTTAATAAAGTGCACTGGTAAGTGCTTTCACAACAGCTTCTTCAGACCAAAAAGCACAGTTCTACAAACACTCCTATATATACTAGTGGTAATTATCACGTAACTTGATTGTTAACTGTTTACTAACCTTAAACATCATTTAACTACATCAGAAACATTTCTATATAAAAACATATAAAATATCAGCTTTACTATAACACATTTATGGACATTAATTAAAATATAATAAAACACATATCTAAAATATATATACTGAAGCACATATATAAAAATTATTATAGCAATAATAATATTCATAAATATATACTGGCCAAATAATATTTGTTTTATTGCAATAATAATACTTCCTAAGTATGCAATTATCAAACATAATAAATATCACCGGGCTTTTAAAACTGGTTTAAGAGATGCTCTTTCATTGAGGCCATGACCTCTGTCTGCTCTAAGTTTCAATATCCATGTCATTTCTCTTTTTTCAGCACTATTCCTAATGTTTCCTTGTCTAATAATAGAATTAATAACATCTATAGCCATAAATTTAAATGTATGACGACTATCGAACATCAGAACATGTATGGCTAGCGCATTATTCTGATATTGTATTTTAATGGCGTATAGATGTTCTCTAATTCTTGTTCGAAAAGATCAATTAGTTTTCCCTATACAGAATGAACTACACACCTCACATTCAGCTAGATAAACTATATTCGCTGTGTCACAGTCAGCATCTATTATAAAAATATAGATGTGTCCAGTATCAGGATGGATAAAATGGCCTTTGGTATTGATGTAATTACAATAATTACAATGTCCACACGGATTAGTATTCCAGATATTACTGGAAGTATGTCTACTAGAATTGAAACATAACAATTTCTTGAGATTGGGTTTATTTTTAAAACTAAAAGATGGTTTATCTCCCACAATCTCTTTAAATTCAGCATTACTAGTAAGTATCTTCCAATGATTATTAATGATATTATATATAGCTTTATTATCATTCGTGTAAAACATTGATATTTTCATGTTCTTATCTTCTAGTCTATTAATTCTATCCAATTCTATTTGTGTTGAAAAATATGTTGCAGCTCTATCTTGCCTTAATTCTTCTAAATCTGAAGGGTCTCTATCCACTTCCATTACAATGTATCCTCGACTTAGAAGGCTATAGCTTCATGGTAACCTGTATCAGTGGCATTCAATCGAGAGATACACATACCTTGTCCCTTTATAATATTTTTAAAAATATAATGAGGGTGCATACTCTGTCTATGTAACAAATTATTCTTTTGACATTGTTTCCTATAAACTCCTGTGTTGATGTATTTGTCCGTAACTCTTTCCATGTATACATCTAAATATTCGATGTACACATTGGAATAGAATTTTAAGAAACTAGTCATACAATTCATGTCTGAAATAACTTTATCCAATTCTACAGTACTCCCATTCCAAAGAAGAAAAACATTGTCTACAAAACGACGATAGAACAGAACATGTCTTTTGTAGATGTCCCATTTAAATAGACAGTTTTCTTCCCAATAGGTCAGTACCATGTTGGCGTAGCTATTGGCACATGAAGTGCCCATAGCTACGCCATCACACTGAATATAAAAACACTGTTTGAATACAAAGATGTTGTTTTCTAATATCACTTCCAGAAAAAGACTTAACAAATCTATATATTTCTGGTCAAAATCACTATGTAAAATTAAGTACTCTCTGACTGAATCTATGCCAATAGTGTTAGGTATTACCGTAAAGAGTGACTGAATATCTAAGGTGACAAAAAAAGCATCTAAATTAATCTCTTGTGTGTTACTATAATCATATAAATCCAGCAAAAATTGTTTGGTATTTTTAAGAACAAAAGTGTTCTTATTAAGTACTGGTCTTAAAGCTTTCTCTACATATATTGAGAAAGGTTCAGTATACCAACCTTTCCCTGAGACTATGGGTCTCATAGGTGGATTAAGACTGTTTTTATGGATTTTGGGCAATCCCTGTATAACAGGAATCATAGGAAATTCTACCAACAGGTAGTTGCCCAAATCTGGAGTAATATCAAAACTTTTAACCAAATCTGTGATCAAACTAAATATTTGACATTTAATTTCTTCAACTTTCTTAATATTAATAAGCTTATAATATTTCTCATCACTCAACAGTTTAACCATAGCTTCTTGATATTTTTCATAGTCCATTATAACTATCGGACCACCTTTGTCTGCTGGTCTGATCATAATGGTTTGATCATTCCGTAATCTAGAGAGAGCTATCCTATCTTTAACTGTGAAGTTGACATATTTCTTACAATGTCTACTTACATTAGTCACACTATAATATTCATGTAATTCATCCTCTACCAAGCTATAAAATACTTCTGTAATTGGATGATTATTTGGTGTATAAGTGCTTGGTTTCTTAAAATTAATTCTTTTTTTCATTAGACAAAGCACCAAATTCATGTTGTAGCAAGACATTCCTTAAAAACATTTTAATGTCTATCAAAACATCTGTTAAATTATTAGTACTGGTTAGAATGAAACTTAGGCCTTTGTTCAAAACATTAATTTCATCTACAGTCAATAGTCTCTGAAATATTCAAAGTCAAGTTGTCACTGTCCATTGCCACATTCCTTTGAGAGTCTGGTTGGACTGTCTCTCTCTTGAGTGTTTCCACTTGGTCCTGCCTCGACTGGCAGAACAATCTCTTTTTACCCCTTTCTCCATGGATATGGGGATGGGGAACTGTGGAAAACCCATAGAATTCCTGTTGTTGCTAGGAATTTTGGGCCTGACTATTTGCTGATCTGTAGTTACTCGACCCCTTTCATTTTGCATAGTCAGGGACGGAACAGCAAATACATTCAAATTCTCATTCGTTTTATCAGTTGAAACATTCACATTATACAATGTTTCCTTTCGTTTATTATTGGTGTTACTAACAGTATTCACTGTATTATCAGTTACCTTGGCAGGAAATTGAGTAACATCCTGTGACACACACACACTACTACTAAGAGAAACTTAGAAACTCTTATCTTAAAACAGCAGGAAGTTCTGTATAATTGGTGTCCGAGTAGCATGGTAGACCGCGCTTTAAGTATTGTATTAGATGGTGTTTTAATATACGAAAGACGCTTACTGCAACAAAAGCGTACTAATATCGATAAAGACACCAGAGATTTCAGAGAGGGCCATGTCTTCACTTGGCCCAGGACTAATAGAGGAATGGGACATAATAACTATGTAAGAGCTAATGCTGACTATTTACAAAATAACAAACAAATGGGCAGTGTCGAGGGGTCGCGTTAACAATGATATTAATAATGATGTAGTAACTACAGATCAAAAAATAGTCAGGCCCAAAATTCCTAGCAACAACAGGAATTCTATGGGTTTTCCACAGTTCCCCCTCCCCATATCCATGGAGAAAGGGGTGAAAAGAGATCGTTCTGCCAGTCGAGGCAGGACCAAGCAGAAACACTCAATAGAGAGACAGTCCAACCAGACTCTCAAAAGAATGTGGTAACGGACAGCGACAACTTGACTTTGAATTTTCAGAGAGACTATTGACTGTAAATGAAATTAATGTTTTGAACAAAGGCCTAAGTTTCATTCCAACCAGTACTAATAATTTAACAGATGGTTTGATAGACATTAAAATGTTTTTAAGGAATGTCTTGCTACAACATGAATTTGGTTCGATGTCTAATGAAAAAAGAATTAATTTTAAGAAACCAAGCACTTATATACCAAACAATCATCCAATTACAGATGTATTTTATAGCTTGGTAGAGGATGAATTACATGAATATTATAGTGTGACTAATGTAAGTAGACATTGTAAGAAATATGTCAACTTCACAGTTAAAGATAGGATAGCTCTCTCTAGATTATGGAATGATCAAACCATTATGATCAGACCAGCAGACAAAGGTGGTCCGATAGTTATAATGGACTATGAAAAATATCAAGAAGCTATGGTTAAACTGTTGAGTGATGAGAAATATTACAAGCTTATTAATATTAATAAAGTTGAAGAAATTAAATGTCAAATATTTAGTTTGATCACAGATTTGGTTAAAAGTTTTGATATTACTCCAGATTTGGGCAACTACCTGTTGGTAGAATTTCCTATGATTCCTGCTATACAGGGATTGCCCAAAATCCATAAAAAACAGTCTTAATCCATAGATGAGACCCATAGTCTCAGGGAAAGGTTGGTGTACTGAACCTTTCTCAATATATGTAGAGAAAGCTTTAAGACCAGTACTTAATAAGAACACTTTTGTTCTTAAAGGTACCAAGCAATTTTTGCTGGATTTATATGATTATAGTAACTCACAAGAGATTAGTTTGGATACTTTTTTCATCACCTTAGATATTCAGTCACTCTTTATGGTAATACCTAACACTATTGGCATAGATTCAGTCAGAGAGTACTTAATTTTACATAGTGATTTTGACCAGAAATATATAGATTTGTTAAGTCTTTTTCTGGAAGTGATATTAGAAAACAACATCTTTGTATTCAAACAGTGTTTTTATATTCAGTGTGATGGCGTAGCTATGGGCACTTCATGTGCCAATAGCTACGCCAACATGGTACTGACCTATTGGGAAGAAAACTGTCTATTTAAATGGGACATCTACAAAAGACAGGTTCTGTTCTATCGTCGTTTTGTAGACAATGTTTTTCTTCTTTGGAATGGGAGTACTGTAGAATTGGATAAAGTTATTTCAGACATGAATTGTATGACTAGTTTCTTAAAATTCTATTCCAATGTGTACATCGAATATTTAGATGTATACATGGAAAGAGTTACGGACAAATACATCAACACAGGAGTTTATAGGAAACAATGTCAAAAGAATAATTTGTTACATAGACAGAGTATGCACCTTTATTATATTTTTAAAAATATTATAAAGGGACAAGGTATGTGTATCTCTCGATTGAATGCCACTGATACAGGTTACCATGAAGCTATAGCCTTCTAAGTTGAGGATACATTGTAATGGAAGTGGATAGAGGCCTTTCAGATTTAGAAGAATTAAGGCAAGATAGAGCTGCAACATATTTTTCAACACAAATAGAATTGGACAGAATTAATAGACTAGAAGATAAGAACATAAAAATACCAATGTTTTACACGAATGATAATAAAGCTATATATAATATCATTAATAATCATTGGAAGATACTTACTAGTAATGCTGAATTTAAAGAGATTGTGGTAGATAAACCATCTTTTAGTTTCAAAAATAAACTCAATCTCAAGAAATTGTTATGTTTCAATTCTAGTAGACATACTTCCAGTAATATCTGGAATACTAATCCATGTGGACATTGTAATTATTGTAATTACATCAATACCAAAGGCCATTTTATCCATCCTGATACCGGACACATCTATAGTTTTAGAATAGATGCTGACTGTGACACAGCGAATATAGTTTATCTAGCTGAATGTGAGGTGTGTAGTTCATTCTATATATGGAAAACTAATAGATCTTTTCGAACAAAAATTAGAGAACGCCATTAAAATACAATATCAGAATAATGCGCTAGCCAAACATGTTCTGATGTTTGATAGTCATCATACATTTAAATTTATGGCTATAGATGTTATTAATCCTATTATTAGACAAGGAGACATTAGGAATAGAGAAAAAAGAGAAATGACATGGATACTGAAACTTAGAGCAGACAGAGGTCATGGCCTCAATGAAAGAGCATCTCTTAAACCAGTTTTAAAAGCCCGGTGATATTTATTATATTTGATAATTGCGTACTTATGAAGTATTATTATTGCAATAAAACAAATATTATTTGGCCAGTATATATTTATGAATATTATTATTGCTGTAATATTTTTTATATATGTGCTTCAGTATATATATTTTAGATATGTTTTATTATATTTTAATTAATGTCCATAAATGTGTTATAGTAAAGCTGATATTTTATATGCTTTTATATAGAAATGTTTCTGATGTAGTTAAATGATGTTTAAGGTTAGTAAACAGTTAACAATCAAGTTATGTGATAATTACCACTAGTATATATAGGAGTGTTTGTAGAACTGTGCTTTTTAGTCTGAAGAAGCTGTTGTGAAAGCGTATACCAGTGCACTTTATTAAAACTTTTTTATGAGAAGAAGTATTGTTACGTTTTAGTTTCGTTTGATGCATGGTCGCACACACCAAGTAGTCGTATAACTTTGTTTTATATATATATATATATATATATATATATATATATATATATATATATATATATATTATTTTTGAGGGCAGGAGTCCATCTTTAGTTGATCATTTGAGTATACTTTAATATGTGTACATATGTATACCCTTACAAAAAAAAATATCAAATTATACTCTTATTGTAGGTAGCTGATAGGTGGTGTTAACAAGTGGGAGTGGGGTGTACATGGAGACTATAAAATTTAGGAGATGAAATTTGATGTGGGCTTATGTGGTATTAGCCTGGCTTTGTTATGTGGTTGGTTATGTGGATAATATGCTAGTTTGGGCATTATTGAATGTCTCTGTATATCAGAGATATACGGTCAGACCATATTTACTATCAACTTGCAGTGATATATGGTCAAGTACTGGTCCATTCCTATGTTAGTACCAATAAATGTAGAGAGAGATTCTGCTGTATTTCTTTAGATGATCTTATGATCTTCAAGTGGAATGAAGCATAGAAGGCGCAGGCATGAAGCAGACTAGTGGAACATGGAAATCTGTGATATAGAAATCGTGGTCACAGTCAAAGAAAACTGGCACAACAGACCCAGTGCACAAAGTATACAGTGCTGGTGGTAATGATGGGGCTGGAATAACAACTCCAGTGCACACAGTATACAGTGCTGGTGGTAATGATGGGGCAGGTACAACAGCCCCAGTGCACACAGTATACAGTGCTGGTGGTAAAGATGGGGCAGGAACAACAACCCCAGTGCACACAGTATACAGTGCTGGTGGTAATGATGGGGCAGGAACAACAGCCTCAGTGCACAAAGTATACAGTGCTGGTGGTAATGATGGGGCAGGAACAACAGCCCCAGTGCACACAATATACAGTGCTGATGGTAATGATGGGGCAGGCACAACAACCCCAGTGCACACAACATACAGTGATGATGGTAATGATGGGGCAGGCACAACAACCCCAGTGCACACAGTATACAGTGCTGATGGTAATGATGGGGCAGGAACAACAGCCTCAGTGCACACAGTATACAGTGCTGGTGGTAATGATGGGGCAGGAACAACAGCCCCAGTGCACACAACATACAGTGCTGATGGTAATGATGGGGCAGGCACAACAACCCCAGTGCACACAGTATACAGTGCTGGTGGTAATGATGGGGCAGGTACAACAGCCCCAGTGCACACAGTATACAGTGCTGATGGTAATGATGGGGCAGGCACAACAACCCCAGTGCACACAGTATACAGTGCTGGTGGTAATGATGGGGCAGGAACAACAGCCCCAGTGCACACAGTATACAGTGCTGATGGTAATGATGGGGCAGGTACAATGACAGTGAACAATAGCTAATGTTTTACTCAAACTAAAGTCAAGCTGGAACTAATACATTTTAACTAAACAATAATCCCAAAGTCTATTTGTTTCATACTGATCCCTTGAATATAAATTCTCTAGTGGACAAGTTTGGCAAAAGTGTAATGTGGGACTCTGGAATGCTACCCAGTAGTATCTCACCAAAAACAGTGAAGTACATTCTGCATGGTATACAATATGAACAAGAATACTGATCACATTGAGTTTCCACCTAAACAATAAAGATTTGAAGTAAATGAGATTTGGTTAGTATATTATTTACTACCAATTTGCATTGATGTACATATATGTGGGCAAAAAAAGTCCAACTGGGTGAGCATGATTAGCATAATTCTCATTACTGTACTTGGATAATGGGCTACCTGTTAAATTGTCACAACCCCTTTCCTCAGCATGTAGTATAGACAGTACCCAACTTCAAAATGAGGATGTTGTTAGGGACCTTGAATCATTGGTTGATAGTTCCCTCTCAGGCATCACATGACAGTGGTTGTGAGAAAATCATTCTGCATAGCACAACTAATTCCCAGTGGAATATCATCCAGACCTAATTGTTTCCTTATATTGAGCATTGACTGACCAACTATTTGAGCACAACATCCCCTTCAGGATGTACCTCATTAGACATAGCAGACAACTGCAACATCTCTAGAGGTTCCTAAGTTAGATGATCATTAGCTTAAACTTTCTGAGCTACCAAGAGCTGTGAACTAACGTTTGACTAACTTATGTCCACTGTCATAAGAAAGTCCTACATGACACAGCTTATAAACAAAGGGGCTAGGGGCTATGTCTAGATGTAGGAGTGTCCTTGTTATCCTTCACTCAGCCCCCATTAGACCATTCATTCAGTATAATGCCCCCTTCAACATGTATCTGACCAGACGGATGCAACAACTGGAACACCCACAGAGATATCTTGCAAAAAAGGATGCAAGGCCTAAACAATATGTCCTTCATGGACCATCTCAAAGCCTTGGCACTATAGCTGGTATTCCACAAACTACTAAGTGGTAACCTACTTCTGGCATAGAGGACATCGTCTGACCCAATACTGATTGATTTACTGCACATCAGCAAATCAAATGGCATCAGAAATACTTGGTCTAGGGATCTAAATCTCTTCTGCAACATCAACTGAATGGTTTGGAAGCACTTGTATATCTACTATGAAACATTCTCCTCATCCACATAAATCGAAATCCATCCCTGCCTATTTTCAAGTGCAACTAAGATCTATGAATGGGATGCCTCTGTAGTGTTTCTTCCCATCAGTACATGATCCTATTGTTTATTTGTTAGCTGATAAGTGCCTCCCTTTAGTACGGTCCCATTTGACAACAGTAGTCCCTTACTGCATGACACTGTTGTTTGATAATTTGTCTTATGTGAAAGACTTAGTAATTAAATGACAGGGAAATGTAAAAGTACATTCACCATTGAAGACCGACTAAACACTGCCATAAACATGCTAATTCTGATAAAAACAATGATTCATTAATGACATTTTTTGCTCGAGATCTACTTTGCATGCTCAAAAGCACAAATACTTGAATGCTAGTTTTGCGAGACAAAAATAACAAAAACTAAAACCCCGAACCGTGCATTTTTCCAGGGCAAGTAAACACTTGCCCGAGACTTCACAAAAACACACCATAGTATCTGAAACCCATCTGCTCCCCTGACACCCCTCCCTAACTGTATACATCAACTCTGGGATCACACTACAGTGGGGAAAAGGGCATATTTCCCCCTGTTGGGCAAGTGTTTACTTGCCCCTGGGAAAAAACTGCATTGTTTTTGCCTCGCTAAAATAACGTTTGAGTATATGGGCTTTCGACCAAGCAAAGTAGAACCCTTGCCGCATGTGACTCTTTCATGTTTCTGAATATTATGCCAGCTCTGTAGTGCTGTTACAGCGCAGTAGTAAAGCACTAGTAGAACTATGGGACTAATCTTTTTGAATACCCCCAACTATTTTGCTGTGAAATCACAAATATGCGAAATGTCTTGCTATAGGAGCCACTTTACAAAAAATATCATTATATTTCATATACAATTTTACAAGCAATAGCACATAATAAAGCTCCCTGGGAAAACTTAAAAGAATCAGTGTCATTATATGTCTATTGTAGAATGTTAACCAAACAGCCTCTATCATGAAATCTAGCTAGTAATTCATGGGACTGCCGGTAAACCTTTTTGTTTTCAAGTATAGTCCTAATGACGTGTGTGTGTGTGTGTGTGTGTGTGTGTGTGTGTGTGTGTGTGTGTGTGTGTGTGTGTGTGTGTGTGTGTGTGCGCGTGTGCTCACACGCACGCACACATGTGTAGAGCCATGATTGCATATGTCTTGGTGTGTGAATGTGCATGTGTGTGTGTACATACAAGACTATCATGGTGAGTGCACGTGTGTGTTGGTATTTGTGTGCATATGTGTCTGTATGTCTGTAACAACAGCAAAGCATGGATTGTGGGGGGGACACTAGAGCAGCTATGTGTAACTGCATAGTATACAGGTTAGAAACATGCACATGTGCCACTAATGAGCTTTTACACAATGCAGCACTTTCATGTCACTGAATCACAGTTTATAACTGTAGTGGTACTAGGGATCTTCAGTGAACCCTAATATTGTTATGGTGATATTGTTGCTGAACTCCACACTTTGTTATTTAGCATTTCACTGCTTGCTTCTAAGGTAAAAATCAAGTTTGGTAAAATTACAACATACAGGGAATATGACATCACATTAATCTACTTCATAAATTGTGTTATATTGGAGACAAGACATTACTCAAAATTCACTTTGACAAATCCCACCTCAACTCAAGACTTGAATTTGTTATCTAGAAACAGCACCTTAGACCTGCCCATGACTCCCCTTCCCTTGACTCATCCATGCTTCTCATAGTGATACACATACAACCTGTTGGATCCATTGGGATACACAGTGATACACATACAACCTGCTGGATCCATTGGGATACATAGTGATACACATACAACCTGTTGGATCCATTGGGATACATAGTGATACACATACAACCTGCTGGATCCATTGGGATACATAGTGATACACATACAACCTGCTGGATCCATTGGGATACATAGTGAAACACATACAACCTGCTGGATCCATTGGGATACATAGTGATACACATACAACCTGTTGAATCCATTGGGATACATAGTGATACACATACAACCTGTTGGATCCATTGGGATACATAGTGATACACATACAACCTGCTGGATCCATTGGGATACATAGTGATACACATACAACCTGTTGGATCCATTGGGATACATAGTGATACACATACAACCTGCTGGATCCATTGGGATACATAGTGATACACATACAACCTGCTGGATCCATTGGGACACATAGTGATACACATACAACCTGCTGGATCCATTGGGATACATAGTGATACACATACAACCTGATGGATCCATTGGGATACATAGTGATACACATACAACCTGCTGGATCCATTGGGATACATAGTGATACACATACAACCTGCTGGATCCATTGGGGTACATAGTGATACACATACAACCTGCTGGATCCATTGGGATGACAGAAGTGCTGCTGTCCACTACTGTAGGGGTAGGCTTTTTTTCTGACTTAGCCATAACATTTGCCATATATTTTTCCTGCTCTTTCACAGTACGCAGACAGTAATGGCAGGTAATATGATATCCACAAAAATATACAACATAATTTAAACAAACACTGTTTTTATGTATGAAATCAGTGCATTTCTTTGAACTGATAATCATACTTTGTGAATGGGATGGCAAACAGTTTCACTCAATGCAATAATAAATCTTACTTCCAGCAACTGCAATAGTTCAAAACAGGTTCTGTGCCAACAGACCATCAGATTTGTATTACCAGAAATAGTTGCTTCCCACAGCAAAGCAAAGAAAACAACCCCTTCTATTAGTCTGAACACCAAAGTTTCATTTTCTGACCTTATCATATCTGTTATCAATCAAGAAATAGTACAGCAGAGAGTCGATTATCTGAATTAAATAGGACCTAGGGTAGTTTGGATAATCAAACATACATTGAATTGGATAAAAAAAAAATCTAAAATCTTGTTTTTTCTGCACACTTTTCAACCATTCAGTGATTCCAGTGGACAGTAAAGAATATTTTTCACACACAAGCGGGCTACAAGTTCAAAAAACATACACAAGCAAATACTTGTAATGTTTACATATTCAAACTTTATGATTTTTCTCACCCGAAAACGTTGGAAGGCTGCATTCAGACAATTGACATTTCGGATAATTAGCTATATTGTATTGATAACTTTGCATGCTATGCTGAGTATATTAGAGGTCAACTGTTTGCTATAATATTAACCTGTTCTGCTAGCTGAGGTCTAACTAATAAATACAACCAATTAGCACATACTTACAGCTTGCGATCATGTCATCACCAATTAAAACACAGAATGAAGGTCTTTCTAATAGAGAGTATTCACAGCTGGGTCTCTTTGAAAGTACTGAATGCCCTCAGCAACTGTCCTCCATTTTGTAGCCTTGCTATTAAATATTTGTTACTTCTTGAACCCAACTAAACCACAATCAGCAATGGTATCCTAGTAAAGAAATTCTATCCAAAGATAGAATTCTAGCAAAGAACGCTATTACTAATCTACACTTACATGGTAATCCATACAATATTTTATGGCCTTCGACAGAATTAAGGACACTAATTCTATGGGTACCAATAAAACCCAAGATGCTTTCAAACTGATATAAACTATATACTGTAGTTACTCCCCTTCATATCTTAAATAACACTTCCATGCAAGTTTGTCGCCATTCAAAGGCAGTCACACAAACTAGTTCCTATCCTCAAGGAATATTTCACTAATTATGGTCTGAAAATAAATGCAATAAAATTCATTACTGCATCCTTTCGGAAGTTATCTACTCCAACAAACTACCACATATTAACCAGCCCCATTATCTGTCATGACAGGGTTAACGACATTAGAAGGAAGGGCGAACTATCTGAAAATAGTGATTATGAATCCTTTGGAAGTGTTGATGGCAGTATGAACAGTATTTGTAGGGACAAGTGTACAATACACTCACATAATAATTTTAATATTTATAATTATACTGAAGTGGAGATTACACCAGGATTTTTTGAGTTGTTTACTAAAGGATTTAGTTTTATACCCGTAAGGAGGCCTAATATTGAGGAGGTTATACTTGATGTAAAATTATTTACAAGAAAACTGAATTTAGGGATTTTATTTCACGATCAATGCCAATATGAAACGAGGGAATTAAAGAGAAGAAGCCTATTTAATCCACCCCTCCAGCAGGATATTTTTAACTTTGAAATGTGTGTCCTTAACATGGTTAGGGAAGATTATAGTAAAAGGAAAAATACAAACAACAATTTATCCATAGAGGAAGTTAACATCCTTAAACAATTGCAAAGTAATGACAAGTTAAGAATTATGAAGCCCGATAAGGGGGGAGGAAGTGGGACTACACCAATAGGATGTTGATGATTTTGAATACAGGGAATAGATATCGTATTATCTCCAGGAATTAAATAAATATACTATATAAGAGAATAGATCTTATACTGGAAGATAACCTTACACAGGGACTTATTGATGTGGACTTATACAACTTCTTGAGAGTACCAAAGCCAGTAATTCCCGAAATTGTCAGGATTCCTAAAATACATAAACAGGTAGAGAATCCCCCTTTGAGGCCAATTGTAACATCTCAGGGCTCAAAAACTCAAACTTTAGCTATATACGTGGATGTTAAGCTAAAGTGCTTTCACTTGCAATACCCACACATTTTAATAGATTTGTGGGATTTTTTGAATAAGTTCAATACTATACCTTACCATGATGATTATTCATTCTTAACAATAGATGTCAGAGACCTATTTTCAGTTATATCCCACACTTTAGGCCTGGAATGGTTTGAAAATATGCTTACAGAATTTAATATGCTTAACGAAGATGAATATAGTCAACAAAAAGCAGTCCACACGAAGTAAATACTCTGCAATGAACAGCAATCAAGAACTAATACACAAACCAAATGTTCGCAGAGTAAAGCAATGGTAGGGAAACTAAGTAATCAAACTAATGCGAAAAAGTCCAGTAGACAAAAAGTCTCAAATCGCCAAATAGGTAAAAACAGGTTTATTCGAATAAAATGCGGTGAGCGCTTTCACTAAAATAGCTTCATCAGACCATCTTACAAAATACACTGAAAAGCAAACAGTTTAAATATATAAAAAGGCGCCAAAAATGCAATTCCTTAAAGCAACATGCTACATGAAAATTACAAATCACAGACATGTAATAAAAAACTAACAAATCTAAAATTCCAGTCCACACTGAAATAATAAGGCATAAGGAACTAAAATACCTTGAAAAAACATACTACGCATGAATCTCCTAACATCATGACATCAATATTTTGTAATAGAAAACTATTTACTTAAACACTTTGAGTCTCCTAGATTTTAATAGTGGACGTAAGGGAACCCTGCCATTGAGTCCAGGGGGCAAATCTTCCCTGAATTTAATTATCCAGTTAACTTCACATGTGAAACTGATTTAGGATAACATAGTAACTGCTTAATGTTCTTTTTGTTACGATAAACAAATTTGGGTTTGTCCCCTGTGAATTTCTTAACAGTGGGATCAACGGACAGGACATGCCAATGTTTCAAAATGACATCTTTAATAACAGCAACATCTTTGGTGTAATATATGGGGAACAAAACATCATTGTTCTGTGTAGAACCTATACTGGGTTGTTGTATCACTGTGTGATTAGCACGAGCCATAGCTGCTTCTTCAGAAAAGTAGGGCATAGCTCTATTGCTTCTTAATGTTGTGATTCCCTCCATGCCCTTGCTGACATCTAAAGCACTATACCCTCGTTCCCTAAACATCTTGTCCAGGTTATCCATACCTAATACAAAATCAGAGTCACGTGGAGTATATCTAGAGGTCCGCATGGAAATTCACATGGCAGGTATATAGAGGGACCCTATATGGAACCTTGCCTTAGATGTAATTTTTGCTCTTACATTCTTCCTGACCCAGTTTTTAGTCCTTCTCATGGATTAGGTAGCTACACCATCCGGGTCAAAGGCAATTGTATGTCGAAAGACGTTGTATATTTAGCAACTTGCACCTCCTGTCCAGCATATTATGTAGGCAAAACCAACCGCCTTTTGAGGGACAGGATACGTGAACACACGTATCATATTACGAAAGCTCATCCCTACAATGCCCTCGCCAAACATACCATTGATAGTGGACCTCATCATGAGTTTAGATTCAGGATTCTTCAGCAAATTTTTAGGACTTCTAGAAGGGGGGACATTGAGAATTACACGGAGAACTGTGAAGTTAACTGGATAATTAAATTCAGGGCAGATTTGCCCCCTGGACTCAATGGCAGGGTTCCCTTACGTCCACTATTAAAATCTAGGAGACTCAAAGTGTTTAAGTAAATAGTCTTCTATTACAAAATATTGATGTCATGATATTAGGAGATTCATGCGTAGTATGTTTTTTCAAGGTATTTTAGTTCCTTATGCCTTATTATTTCAGTGTGGACTGGAATTTTAGATTTGTTAGTTTTTTATTACATGTCTGTGATTTGTAATTTTCATGTAGCATGTTGCTTTAAGGAATTGCATTTTTGGCGCCTTTTTTATATATTTAAACTGTTTGCTTTTCAGTGTATTTTGTAAGATGGTCTGATGAAGCTATTTTAGTGAAAGCGCTCACCGCATTTTATTCGAATAAACCTGTTTTTACCTATTTGGCGATTTGAGACTTTTTGTCTACTGGACTTTTTCGCATTAGTTTGATTACTTAGTTTCCCTACCATTGCTTTACTCTGCGAACATTTGGTTTGTGTATTAGAAGATGAATATAGGGTTGTCCTAGCATGTATGGAGTTGGTTTTAAAATACAACTTTATATATTTTCAGGGCGACATATACCACCAACTGGATGGTGTAGCAATGGGCTCGGCATGTGCCCCAATTTATGCCAATATTATTATGCTATATTGGGAGCTCACCTATGTATTTGGTTCATGTTTCAAGCAAAAAATAATACGATACTTCCGTTTTTTTTGGATGATATCTTTATTATATGGGATGGAACAGATAAAGAAATTGGAGAATTTATTGATTATTTAAATGGAACTACCCAGTTTCTCCAATTTACTTTTCAACATACTAAAGACAAAGTTAATTATTTGGATGTCAAGATAAACAAAGATCAACTAAAAAAGGGGTACAAATCTAGGACTTATAGAAAGAATTGTTTTTCAAACTCCTATGTACATTATTTGAGTGACCATCCATTGTTTTTGAAAAAGAATGTTGTAAAAGGTCAAATGATAAGCGTCTCAAGAATGACTAGTGATTTTAGGGAATTTATGGAGGAAATAGAAATTGTCCACAACTTGTTTAAGGAGATAGGATATCCAAATAGGTTGATTCAGACCATTAAAAAGGAAATTGTTAAGAACTGTAATATTAAATATTATCCACTTTTGATATGCAATGGAGAAATCAGTATACCAACATTAAACATTAGGACACAAGCTGAGGTTAACAAAACAATGGTTAACAGGGGTACAATTCTTACCCCGGAATTACCACGGTTAACCTTAACATACCATGCTGATATTGGTTGGTTGAAGAAAGGTATTAATGGTGCTTGGAATATTTTCAGGAGAATGACAAACAAGACAACAATTTTTCAACAACCCTTTAGGTTTAGTTATAGAAGGAATATGAACCTTAAGAATATTTTTGAGAAGAAGAAGGTGAGTAGTGGTGCAGGGGCACAAACTAAATTAGGTACACATAAGTGTGGTAGATGCGCACAATGTCCATTTCTAGCTGGAGAAAAAGAATTAATGATTCCCAGAATTGGGTTTAGATTAAAGAGTAATAGCTATTCCAGCTGTTACACCAAAGGAGTAGTATATCTTGCATAGTGTAAGACTTGCTGGGCCTATTATGTGGGGAAAACAGAATGGAACCTGAGAATTCGAATTTATGAACATATAAGAGACATTAATAAAAAGAATGAGAATAATGCTTTGTTTAGACACACATTAAAATGTAAAAATATAAATATTAAATTATGGGTGTTAGAAGAAGTGAAACAAAGAGAGAGGGGAGGTGATTGGGAAACTTTCTTAGAGTACCGAGAATTAATATGGCAGATTAGATTGGATTCATGCTCCTATTTGGGCATGAATGACCATATCTCTTTAAAACCTGCATTGAAATTACTAGCATTAAACCCAAAATAATTTCCAGTATGGTATTCATACAACATTGTTTTGGTATTTGAGTTGTTTAATATGCTTCCTGTACATGTTTTATAAAATTCAATTTATATTTACATTTACATTTTATTTACACTTACATATTTATTATAATGTGTGTATATTTTTATTATTTTTTATTTTTTATTTCTTACCAATATTCATGGCTATAATATATAATAAATTTTATATTTTATATTAATATTTATATTTAATATGTAGATACATATATATTTATCTGCGATTGGTAGTTTCTTATTTATTTTTATTCAATTCATCAATACATACATATTCATGCATAATTATTCATTTTCAAGTAATTTTCTTCCTTAGGGTGTTGTGAAAAGTAAAGGATTTTATATATTTTAAAGGTATTCACACAATATTTTGTATTTTTATGATAATATAGCAGCTTGGCAACCATTTAGTTGTACTACAGGTTTTTAGTATACTGAATACTGTTAGGTTAATTAGTTGGCATGACAACTCATTGGCAGCTAGTCACTATTTCTGGAGTATATAAAGCTGTAATTAATGTTTTTAATTGATTCTTATGAAGTCTCATGATTAGAGACGAAAGCGCGCTAAATTCATGTTCTAATCGATGTTCTATGTGTTTTGGTTGTGGTCGGCACTTATTAAATATATGTATTTCTATTCATGAACGGAGGGTGTCGTCATTTGGAATTTTGTGCTGATCAGCGGATTTTTCATTTTAAAATATTTGTTACTTCTTGAACCCAGCTAAACCACAATCAGCAATGGTATCCTAGTAAAGAAATTCTATCCAAAGATAGAATTCTAGCAAAGAAAGCTATTACTAATCTACACTTACATGGTAATCCATACAATATTTTACGGCCTTCGACAGAATTAGGGACACATTCTATGGGTACCAATAAAACCCAAGATGCTTTCAAACTGATATAAACTATATACTGTAGTTACTCCCCTTCATATCTTACATAACACTTCCATGCAAGTTTGTCGCCATTCAAAGGCAGTCACACAAACTAGTCCCTATCCCCAAGGAAGATTTCACTAATTATGGTCTGAAAATAAATGCAATAAAATTCATTACTGCATCCTTTCAGAAGTTATCTACTCCAACAAACTACCACATTGACAATACATCCCTAAGAGGTGACCCAGTTGTTGGATTTGGGAATTTATGTGGACAGTAACCTAGCATATGACCATGTGTCTATTGTAAGAAAGCCTTTCTGTACTGCACAACTTATAAACAAGGGTATTCTGTACAGATCTACAGCTGTCATTGTTCCCCTTTACTCAGCCCCATTAGACCAGTCACTGAATATAATATACCCTTTGGCATATATCTGTCCAGTCACATGCAACAACTGGAATGCTTATAGAGATACCTTACTAAAAGTATACAAGGCCTAAACAACATGTTCTACATGGACCAATCCAAAGCTCTGTCCCTATACTCAGTATCCTACAGACTGCTAAGAGGTGAATGTGTCTGGCATACAAAGCATTCTCCAACCCAGTACTGATGGATTTACTGCACATCAGCAAGTCAAATGGCATCAGAAATACTTGGTCTGAGGATCTAAACCGCTTCTGCAACATCAGCAGAATGGTTTGGAGGGGCAGGTGTATTTTGCAGAGGATACTGCTGCTATGGAATAGGCCTCACACCCACATAAAAAAGAAGTTATGTACTCACCATAGCGTTCCATGTGTGTTATCCATCTTGCCTTCATTATTAACTGGTTGGGTTCAGAACCGATCCTTGGTTCTGACTCGGCCTTATACAGAGCTCGAGGTCTTCCACTAGCTCATGGCTTCAACCCTATCCCATCATACCCTTGGAAAGCTCTTGTTTGCTGATATACAATAGATACCAATAACTATCAAACTACTTATGGAGCAATGAAGAAGGTCAGAGACAATTTATTTCCAATTATAACCACTCTGTCCTCCAGGAGCCAAAGGTTGGGGGAAGGAGGGCGGGATGTAAGAATGAAGGTGAGATGGACAACATACATGGAACATTATAGTGAGTACATAATTTCTTTATGTGATGTTGTCCTATCACATCTTCATTCTTAACTGGTTGGGACAGTGTCCCTAGCACCATATTTCTTGGGTGTCTCACAGAAGAATATTCTTCAGAACAGTGGACCCAAAAGAAGCCCTGTTCCTGGAGGCCAAATCTTTGTAATGAGTGATAAAGTATGAAGCCTTGCCCATGTTGCTACAGCACAAATGGTATCAATTGGTAGTCTCACCCAAAAGACAGAAGAGGTTGCTATAGCTCTTGTAAAATGACCTTATATTTTTTCGGGGAGTTCTTTGTTTTGAGATTTTTAAGTAAAAGTAATACAGTCTGATAGCTATTTTAAAAGTGTGAGTTTAGATACAGGAGTACCTTTCTTGTAGTCTGAAAATGATGCTAATAATTGGTCAGATTTTCTGAAATCCTTTGTCCTGTGTAAGTAGAAGCATAATTGCCTATGTACATCTAGTTGGTGTAGCATATATTCTGCCTTGTTGCCATAGTTGGGGGAAAAAACTGGTAGGTCTATGGATTGGTTCAAATTAGATTCTGAGCATACTTTGGGTAGAAAGAATGGGTTTGCTCTAAGAGATACACTGTCTTTGTGGAAAAGTTGCCAGCCCGATGCCCAACCTTCAAAGAAGGCACACCCATTCACGCACACACCTACCTGCATGTCTTTATGCAAGAAAATTCCCACTTAGCCAGAGCCAGTATGGAAGCACCTGATCTTGTTTAGTGGCAAACGAGATCTGGGGAACTTTCCAGGGGCACGATGGGATAGTGTTGCAGCCACGAGGTAGTGGAAGACCTTGAGTTTTGTATAAGGCTGAGTTGGAACCGAAGATCAGTTCAGAACCCAACCAGTTGATAATGAAGGTGAGATAGGACAACATCACATCAAAGTTCATCTCTGTCCACAAGTGCAATTTAGATCTATGGATGAGAAACTGAAAATTGTTTGAAATACATAATTCTCAACCATGGGATAGGTAAGGGCAATCTATAACCAATGGGATAGGTTATTTCAAGCTCAAAAAGGGAAGTTGGCTTAAAAATGGGCTGCAAGGTCAGCTAGCCTAGTACTTACCTATAAACATATGAACATAAGAAAAGGACTCACTAAGGAAAGCGAGTCCTTCTCAAGTATACTGTGGGAAATGGAAAGGTTTGTTATTATGGAAATGACAACTATCACACTTGTTTAGAAAGATGGAGATGTGACTTTCTTCCTTGATGTATGATCCAGACCAAGTGATGGCCAACAAAACGATGAAGCTTGTCCTATAATGTATCAAAATCATTATTTATTATTCTATTAATATTGTTGCACATAATGTGTTTTTAAAATAGTGAACATAAGGTTGTTAGTATGCTTTCCTTTAAGACAGATATATAAACTTTTTGGTATTATTTCAGAAAGGCTGCCAACGAAAGCACTGCTAACAAGGCATTATCTTATTGTGTGCTGCACAAAAGAGAGGCCTACGGTCTTGGTAGTCAGCAAAATTGGAGTTTGCACCGGGAATTGTCATTTTGTGAAGTATGCTGTAATGAAGAACAGACAAGCTGAAGGAATCTGATGTTGCCTGGAGATTTTCTATTCAAAAGGAAGATTTGTGAAACTGCCTAGGAACTGTAGCAGAACTAGTATGCCAGTCAGCATGACTTTTTCCTGTTTAATAAAAATCTAATTTTTTATGGACTAGTTGCCTCTGCTCTTTGATGTAGCAAACATATGAAAGTACCTCTGTCAGTCAGTCATTTGCAAAATATTTTTTTTTTTTATTTCCACAAGCAATATTTCATTTCAAATATACAGTTTTTGTATAAATCACAGTGTAGCGGTGATCAATTGTCAATAGCTTAATATAAATCAGAGTATAAAACCAGAATAACAGCAACACATTTTCAGAACAAATTAACCATAAATAGCATAACTAGAGATGCATATTCCATAGGTAAATTGAGATATAACTAGAAGCACATATTTCATAAGAAAACTGAGATACAACTCCAATTAAAAATAAATTAAAGATAGTACCAGGGGTTCTGCAACGGACTTTCAAGGCCATTGGTTAAGCCTAATGTTGCAATAGAACTAGCCACCTTTAGATGCTTGTGGGCATCCTATAACCAGACATATTCAGTGCTATAACCCATGTCCATCCATCTAACCAGTTACTTCTTCTTTAAAACGTATACCACAGGGTCTGTTTAATAGTCATGACTTCTCTAGCTCTAGGATTATCAATGTTAGTTTCAAGGTGTAATAACTCTTGCATTAACTTTCACTTCAAGATCTAGTAATCATTTTATTCCATACCAACATCATCAGCTGTAGCAAAGCTGCTAGTGGTTTATCTAGCGGGATCAAAGGATCAAGTCCCTGTAAAAATAAAGGTTGTTAGGAACCAACCATCCTCTGTCATATCCAGTGCACCAAACTTGTACCTCAGACTTAAGGTCATCTAAAGCAGTTCAACCCAAACACGTATGATCCCAATCCCCTAAAGTATCAAAATCACATCTACAATAAGAGGATGAAACAATGGACAATAAATTATCCATCCTAGATGGGTTGCAGAAGTATTTAATAACACACTGCCAGTTGAAGAATTTGACTGTGTTAGCATACCTTGGAATATGTATACTAATTATACAGTGTAAAATTTATACCCAAATTTCACATGCACTTCAGTATTTATTTGTGACCTACTTCATAG